>NC_140267.1:3197997-3205497 GCF_949987555.1 Borostomias antarcticus | reverse complement strand
TAGCCATAACACCCCCTCCCTACTCTCTTCACGTGAATTGAAAGTGAAATCGGACTCCTCTAGACTCTAGGCTGTGTGTGCATGCGGAGGGGCAGATCACAGACACAGTTTGAGTTTGATGAGTGGGCGCTGATATGCAAAAATGAACTAAATCGGTAAAACTATGGTGGGTGCGGAGCACAACGGTGTGGCGGTGTTAAAGTAACGACTCGGTGAATACGCGGTGTGTGCCGTAACACCGGTGACACCGACAACCGTGACAAGCCTAGTATGTGGCTTGTTTTAGAGTGGGGTGATCCTGACATGTTGTTTTAGAGTGGGGTGATCCTGACATGTTGTTTTAGAGTGGGGTGATCCTGACGTGTTGTTTGAGGGCGGGGTGATCTTGAGTGGCGTGTTGTTTTAGAATGGGGTGATCTTGAGTGGCGTGTTGTTTTAGAGTGGGGTGATCTTGAGTGGCCTGTTGTTTTAGGGTGGGGTGATCCTGAGTGGCGTGTTGTTTTAGAGTGGGGTGATCTTGAGTGGCGTGTTGTTTTAGAATGGGGTGATCTTGAGTGGCGTGTTGTTTTAGAGTGGGGTGATCTTGAGTGGCGTGTTGTTTTAGAGTGGGGTGATCCTGACATGTTGTTTTAGAGTGGGGTGATCTTGAGTGGCGTGTTGTTTTAGAGTGGGGTGATCCTGAGTGGCGTGTTGTTTTAGAGTGGGGTGATCTTGAGTGGCGTGTTGTTTTAGCGTGGGGTGATCCTGAGTGGCGTGTTGTTTTAGAGTGGGGTGATCCTGAGTGGCGTGTTGTTTTAGAGTGGGGTGATCCTGATTGGCGTGTTGTTTTAGCGTGGGGTGATCCTGAGTGGCGTGTTGTTTTAGAGTGGGGTGATCTTGAGTGGCGTGTCGTTTTAGGGCGGGGTGATCCTGAGTGGCGTGTCGTTGGCGTGCCTGAAGCCCCGTGGGGGCGTGGCTAGCCTCGTTGTTGCGAGCGTTTCTCTGCGCTGATGTTCGGGCCGAGCCCAGGTGGACAGAATTACCCCCCACAGTGCATCGATGGTTCTAAGCGTGTTCTGTGCAAGCTGGCCAGGTTCTGGTGTGGAACACCGCCTGAAGAAGAGTCCGGGGGGTCGGGCTGGAATGTGGAGGAGAAGACAGGTTTGGGGGGGTGGGGGGGGGGTTCAGATTGGACTACAGGAGAGGGGAAGAGCAGTGGACTGTCGGCGAGAGGACAAACGCAACAAGACAGACCGTGCAGGAACAGAAAGCGTTTAGACGTGCGAATGAAATTCAAGCCTCACCAAAGTGTTTTGTTTTCCTACTTGACTGTTGTTCTAACTTTGTCGTTCGTTCCTCTAGAATCAGTCTGTTAAAACTACAAATTCTTCCTGTGTGACATCACTTCCCTGTCCTCTTCATCCTGAAACTATGTCACTTCCTTTTTCACGTTATAAACCATCGATCTCGTTCCCCAGTGACTCGCTCAGCCTGGATTCACTTCCTGTGCTCGAGTCCGAATTAGCAAATTGGCAAATTTTGTTTGAAACCAGCTTGAATCGACCACTGCTATGTGAACCAAAATGGGACCGAATGCTTTTTTCATTTCAGTGCAACTTTAAGAAGGAGCACCTCACTGGATGGGGTAGAATAAGACCCAGAGTTACAATCCAGCATAAAAGTAATATAAGGTGGTTGCTTACCAATAAGAGCTTGGCTTATGAACCATAGTATCACCATGGCCTTAAATCTAATGAATACTACAGGCTTCATATTCAAGTAACTAGTAATGTGACTCTAAATCATATTACAATAGAACCAATGTGCAACAAACAAATTCTGCCTCAGACATCTTTAACTTATTTGAACTTTCCCTACTATATAACTGACTTTAGATCTGATACAGAGGAATCACTAAACATATAAAACCTACTCCGAAATCCTAGAGTTGAGCTTCCGAGTGCAACTCTTAGCCTCACACCCCCCCTCACTGAGGGCAATGCTGCAGCTTCGCTGATTACATCTCTCTGCTCGCGCTTCCCACGACGGAAACACGCTCCCATCCGCTCGCCCTGTCCTCCACGACCACTCCCAGCTTCCCCGGGACCCACCCCCACCACCCCCGCTACCCAGACCTGCGCCCCATACAAACGTTCAATACTAAGTATTTTAGGCGTGTTTTGCCTGTCCGTTGGGTTCACTGAACTGGGTAAACTCCATCAAATATATTACATTTGGACGCTTTTATCCAAAGCGACTTACTGTACAATAATTGCATTGTATTTACAGTACACACTATATCTGAATCCACTACCGTTGCTGCTGAAGACAAAATGGCCGACCATTTCCAGCCTGCTTCTCTCCCTCTGTGCGATTCGTCATTAAACGGCCCTCAGGAAATCAACCGCCGCCTTGAATTCCCAGCATGCTTTTCTGCTGGCATGGGCACAAAGAGCTTTATTGTAAACTTGGGTTTCAACGCTCCATGTCAGCTCACTGGACCCCCCCCCCCCCCCCCCCCGATACTTATTTCTCATTGCGTGTCTAGAATCAACATCGTCTTGCGTAGCAGTCAGGGTCGTCTGCAGATTGTAAATACTTTCAACGCCGCGACACGACGGGACTTCTCTTCACGCTCCGGAGACAGAAGAGCAGCGAGACACCTGCACGGCAGCTACAAGCACAAGAACATACTCCCCAGCAAACACGCAACGTCAGGGAGACGTTCAGATCATGTCTTAATAACGTCCGTCGGTCCTGAACCCCGTTTGTACGTCTGCTGGACCCCCTCAATATTCAAACGTCTGGCTTGGACCCCTCTAAGACGTCTGTGGACGTGCAGAACGGGTTCAATATCTGAACGTAAAAAAAACATTCATTCCGGCTCCTAATTGGATAATCCGAAAAAGTCAAAAAAGACATCTTAAAGACGTCTTTTAGACGTGTCTTTGCTCAGTGGGTCAGCTTGGAAACCCGACCAAGAGGAGGTCTTCTATTAATACGCGTTCTGTATTTATCTTGGGAAAAGGAAAAAGACAGGGCATCTGGTCTAGAGCGCGTGCTATAAAACGTCTAGGACGAAGCTCGATCGTGTGACCTTTGAACCTTGGTAAGGGCAACGCAACATCCACAGAGTTGACCTACAGCGTATGGGGCAGTGTTCTCTGGCTTCCCGGCCCTCTGACCAGGCCTCCTGACCTCCTGACTCTGCGCCTCATATCAAACAGAGACGCCGGTCAAACGCGCTACCAGTACTGTGTACTATTTGCCCCACTATTTTAAGACTGTATATTTATTTGCCCAGGGACTGCGGGTGGAAATGAGCTGTTTAGCTATAACCTTGTACAGTGCATCTCTCCCTATTCTATAGGGTAAATGTCTACTGTACCTTGTCCCTGTCTTAAAAATAAATACAAATCAATCAATCAATCAATCAACCAGAGCTGTGAATGTGGGTTCACCCCACAATGTGTAGACAGACCAATGCAAAGAGACTAGGTGCCTGTGTGTGGGATGGTGGGTCGGGGATAAGGAGCTAAGACTGTGTGTGTGCGCATGTGTGTTTGTGTGTGTGTGTGCGTGTGTGTGTGTGCGTATATGTGTGTGTGTGTGCGCATGTGTGTGCGTGTGTGCGCATGTGCGTGTGTGTGAACGTGTGTGTGTGCGCATGTGTGTGTGTGCGTGCGTGTGCATGTGTGTGTGTGTGTGTGTGTGCTCGTGTGTGCATGTGTGCGTGTGTGTGTGTGTGTGCGCGTGTGTGTGTGTGTGTGCGTGTGCATGTGCATGTGCGTGTGCTTGCGTGTGTGTGCGTGTGTGCGTGTGTGTGCGTGTGTGTGTGTGTGTGTGTGGATACCCGTGGGTATGCGCCGTGGCAGCGAGTCCCAGGATGAGGAGGTACCTCGTCAGACACTTCCTTCCTGCCTGGAGCCAGAGGTCGACTGTGTGTGTGTGTGTGTGTGTGTGGGGGGGGGGGGGGGGGGCATTGTGCTCCCCCAGAGATGTCCCTCCATGATGTCACAGCGGAGCAGGAAGAGGACGTGACAGGGGGGACAGCGCTGACTCAGACCTGCCAGGCCACTAGCAAGGCTGACTAGTCAGGACATGGAGAGAACAGTCATGGACAAGATTAGACTGAAGTCATAAGACTTTCAGTGAATGGGTGTTGGCTTTACAATAAACAAGGGTCTGGGATCGATCAAATCAAATCAAATGTTCTTTATTTAGCCTAACTGGAGAGTCCTGCCTCCTCACTCTCTCAGCTCTTAGCAGGCATCGGGCATTTACGTGGGGTGGACAACGCGTTGGCTGATGACGTTGTCTTGCGCCCCTCTTTAGGGATTGGGGATACCCGGTTCTCTTTGGGTCAGTCTTTGTCTCCCCGTGCGTCTCTCTCGCCAAAATGCTTCTCGGTACCGTGGTTGCTGGCGAAGCAGGGAGGGTTCTGGGACATGGGCCTGGCCCGGCCCCAATATTGTGGGTTTATTTTTTGCATTTGTAAGGTTTTGGTGTGCGAGGGGGGGGGGTTACGGACATTCTGCTCTGCCCGCCTCTCCTGTCTGTTTCCTGGTATAAGTGGGCGGAGCTGGCAGGGTGGGTACTGATGGAGCGCACCTGTGTCCACACCTGAGTTGAAAACCTCCCCACTGTTCTTGGCGACACCCTCCCCCAAAAGCGTACACCTTCTGTTGCTTAGTTTTGTGCTGTGGGGCTGTAATGTATTAGTTATCTCCTAAACCCACGTGTGGTCTCCCCTCGTAAACCCACGGGTGGTCTCTCCCTGTTTTGACAACGAGCCGGCGTATATACTTACAGCACTGTACCTGCCTTTACCTGGATGTTATGTCAACTGTTATCGTAACACATTATAAAACACATAAACATATCATCAACAGCACATTATAAGACACATAACACGTTCAATATTAGCTATAAACTATGATAGGAGAAGAAAAGCCACATTGCTAGTTTGCTACACTTGTGACCTGGAAACACAGGCCCACTCGATCAGACTCTGCATATTTGACTACAGATCCAAAGACTACTAAGAATTTACATATTTTTATTAGCATTGTTATAGAATCTCTCTTGACTTTTTTGAATTATGAACATATATTTTGCCGCTGGTTGGTTTGGCCAGAATATCATATCTAGCTTTTTTTCTGTTGAAGAGTTAATGGTTCGAGCAGACCTCTTGTTCCCATACAAGTTGCATAATAGCGTACTTTTCTATTGTGCAATATTAAAGAGAAGCTCGAGTGATAAAAACACAGTGCAGCACTGTTCGTGACGAACTAGCTGCCAAAATCAACTCCAAAGTGTATATAGTAGTAAAAGTATCAACTCTAAAGTGTATTTAGTACTAAAAGTATCAACTCTGAAGGGTATATAGTAGTAAAGTATCAAGTCTAAAGTGTATTTAGTAGTAAAAGTATCAGAGACTCATCAGCCATTTTACCAAACATTCTGTTCTGGGTTTACATACAGACGCTTTGAATGGACGGATGTGAGGATTGCTCAAGCAGTGTTGCTATGAAAAAGGACAAACTCTAAACCTTTGTATTTACTTTCTTGAGCGCTGACTTGCTTGGCCAGCTAGTCTCTTGTAGCTTTGTTTAGTCTGTGTACTACTTGGGAACTGTGGGGTTGAGCTGAGTGTGTGTGTGTGTGCGTGTGCGTGTGTGTGCGTGCGTCTGCGTGTGTGAAAGGGTCAGGGGTTCCTGTTCTTTTAGTTTATGAAATATGAGCTGAGGAATGTGAACTCCTCTCATCTCTAACCCTTCGTCTTCTGCCCCCCTCCACCCACCACCACCTACGGAGTCCTTGTTGTTCTGGGCTACGACCATCTAAGACAAAAAAAAGGCAGTGTCAGACTGAAATAATGGAGGTGAAAACCCCCGTTCTCCTCGTCAGATCAGTGCAGACGCTCTGTCTCGGGCTTAACAACCCATCCGACACTACTAACTACATAAGTGACCGTGGCCTCGCTCCAGGGTCATGTCACTCACTGGTCTGGAAACCCGCCAGACGACTTGGCCTCGACGTCGGCTGAGCCCCGGAGCCTCTGGTCGTCGTTGGGTCCGGCCCGAGACAGGGGCGCAGACGCCAATAACACAGGGGCGCAGACGTCAATAACACAGGGGCGCAGACATCAATAACACAGGGGTGCAGACGTCAATAACACAGGGGTGCAGACGTCAATAACACAGGGGTTCAGACGTCAATAACACAGGGGTGCAGACGTCAATAACACAGGGGTGCAGACGTCAATAACACAGGGGTGCAGACGTCAATAACACAGGGGTGCAGGTATCAGGACGTCAATAACACAGGGGTGCAGACGTCAATAACACTGGGGTGCAGACGTCAATAACACAGGGGTGCAGACGTGAATAACACAGGGGTTCAGACGTCAATAACACAGGGGTGCAGACGTGAATAACACAGGGGTGCAGGTATCAAGACGTCAATTACACACTTTGTGTTGAGGGAGTCCCACGGCCTGTACCATGTCTGGGGGGGGGATCCACACACTATCTGTGATTCATTTAAACGGGTGAGTAGGTCAGATGATGTATAGACAACTTGTCGTCCAGTTCAAGGGAAAGCCTTGCTCTCAAACAGATACGAACACGCACACACAGAATTGATTAACCCTTCGAGCGGTCCGCCGGACAGACTCACGCACGTATACGAGGCGAACCATAACAGACAGGCTTCCCCGCGGCTCCGCGTGAGTCATAGGTTGAGGAAAGTGAGCCCGAAAGAACAGTAAACACACTTCTTCGTACCGCTCGCTAAGCGCTCACCTCTCCACGCCCCCCCCCCCCCCCACCCCTCGGTTCACAGGTGCTTAGACTCAGCTCTGGGCCTTACTGATGACCTCATGTAATGACCTCATGTCTGAGCACAGTGACCGCAGGAGACACACACACACACACACACACACACACAGATACACATGTGCAGGCTGGCTGTTGGAGATGGGGCCACCCAGGAGAGGTGTAACACCTGTCTCACCTGGGTCAGGGTCGGCCCCTGACCGGCTCCTGACCGACCCCTGGCCCCTGGCTCTCGTCTGTCTTCTCTAATGGTCTGTTTGGACAGTCCCAGTCTGGGGCAGGCTAGCTGCAGGTCTGGGATCTGTTTGGACAGTCTGCAGGTCTAGGATCTGTTTGGACAGTCTGCAGGTCTGGGATCTGTTTGGACAGTCCCAGTCTGGGGCAGGTTACTCTAGCTGCAGGTCTGGGATCTGTTTGGACAGTCCCAGTCTGGGGCAGACTAGCAGCAGGTCTGGGATCTGTTTGGACAGTCTGCAGGTTTGGGATCTGTTTGGACAGTCCCAGTCTGGGGCAGACTAGCAGCAGGTCTGGGATCTGTTTGGACAGTCTGCAGGTCTGGGATATTTTTGGACAGTCCCAGTCTGGGGCAGGTTACTCTAGCTGCAGGTCTGGGATCTGTTTGGACAGTCTGCAGGTTTGGGATCTGTTTGGACAGTCCCAGTCTGGGGCAGGCTACTGTAGC
>NC_140267.1:3157997-3192997 GCF_949987555.1 Borostomias antarcticus | reverse complement strand
CCCAACCCTGTCTGTTACTCTGTATTCACCTACCCAACCCTCACCTACCCAACCCTCTGTTACCCTGTAGCCCTCTATCCAGCCCTCTCTGAGCCGGTGAATGAGCCCCATGCTGCCCTCTACCCCAGCAGACCGTGGCAGCGTGGGCGTCCACGCAGAGCGAGGGGTCATGTGAACGTTTCTACCCCGGCCGGGGGAAGGTAGCCCCCTCCCCTGAGAGGGAGGGAAGGGCGTGTGAAACGTTCTCAGGGCGTCGTCCGAGGGTCGGGGTCCGGGGTTATCATCCAAGGTCGCTCCCGGGCCACCCAATCAACGACCCGAACACAGTGACTCACCCGGGGGGAAATGACTAAAAAACAGGCCCAACCCACGGACCATGGTCCTAAAAATACCCCCCGGCCTTCAGAGCCACAATAACAAAGAGGACAAAACAAAGAGGTAGAATTCCCGCCCCCGCCCTCACCGCCACGCCCTCACCACCACGCCCCCTCACCGCCACGCCCCGCCCCCTCACCGCCACGCCCCTGCGCCCTCACCGCCACGCCCGCCACGCCCCTTATTGAGCGCGCTTCCCAAACCGTAAAGGTCCCACGTAATTCACTCTTCAACACCACTGGAATCCAATAGACATTGTATTACACACATTCATCAGGAACTTTCTCTCTCTCTCTCTCTCTCTCTCTCTCTCTCACACACACTCTGAAGTAAAGAGGGATAGACAGAGACTCAACCATGACTCCATATTGTTTGCAAGTTCAGGAACATTTGTAATTGGACAAGATGACAGGGGCACAGTTAAAACAGCTCAAATTACTTTCTTGTCTGTGTGTGTGTGTGTGTGTGTGTGTGTGTGTGTGTGTGTGTGGCTAGGGGCTCAGTCCAGACTCCACCACCTGTCCAGGGATGAGGACCCGGGACTGTCCAGGGATGAGGATCCGGGACTGTCCAGGGATGAGGACCCTGACCCGTCCAGGGATGAGGACCTGGATCTGTCCAGGGATGAGGACCCGGACCCGTCCAGGGATGAGGATCTGAAGCAGAACGACTTCCTGGCGCCCGGCGGTCCGCAGTACGGCACTCAGGCTCACGAGAGCCACCGTGACAACAGCACGCACGCCGAGGCCGCAGGCTCCGCCCCTTACCCCGGCCAAGAGTATGACCCTCACCATGGCAACGCAGACCCAGTAGACCCAGCTGACCCCGCCATAGGTGAGCTTGAACACCTGAACCAATACTACATCCCTTCTACAGCCTAGCTTATAGACACCGTGGCTGCGTTCCGAATCGCATACTTCTACTTCTTACTACCAGTACCTACTACAGCTGCCCTTAGAAAGTACGTACTTTGCAAGCAGTAGGCATCCAATTGGGACATACTACCTTGTCATAACATTGCGGCCTTGAGATTTGCCCACATCCGTCGCTGACCATAACGCAACATTCGTCTACAGCTGTCACGACTCGCACATGTGACACACATTTCCGCTGCGCACAGGATTGTGGGTCAGAATAGCCAGAAAAGCCTGCTGGCTTGCATACTGCAAAATACGACCGGATGTAGAAGGACATCCTGGTATTTTTGCCATACTGCATGTGGCATACTATGTATTGGGACATACTACATCCTGTTTTGGCATACTATATAGTAGGGTAGTATGCGATTGGGAACGCAGCCCATGACTACAACCATACCTGTGGTTGAGGGAGAGCATCCACCAGTTCTATAGTATCACAAGTCACTCACTCAACTCAGCTCACATTTGATCTATAAAGCACATTTAAAACAACCCAGGTTGACCAAAGTGCTATACAGCTTCAACAAAACACGCAGCACGCAACAGAACACTACAATACACCAGACACCGTACACAATAATCAATATAAAATACAGTACAATACAGGGGCCATCGGGTGTCCAGCTCAACCTGAGTTTAAGGCCTGGGAGAACAGATGAGTCTTCAAAGAAGATTTAAATGAAACATCTCTACGGCCTGGGCAGACCTAATGTGCTCATGAGTCAGTCCGGTCACAGACTGAATGAGATTAAAAGAGGAAATAAGACGAGTCAGTCACGTACAGTCACTCTCTAGCAGACACAGAGCCAGAATCTGGCCTCAGCTCCTGTCCGCCATGTGGCTTCGTATCCAAACTGCCCGTCTCATTCACATCCTACGTGGGAGTGGACATGTCTTTAGAGCAGCATGCTATCAGTACGCTGGGGGGTGAGAAGGGAACACACACTCCTCCGTTGCTCCTCTGTGACACCTCCGGTACACGCCCCCCCCCCCCCCCAACACACACCCCCCCCCCACCCCCACCAACACACAGCCACTTCCTGCCCAGGAAATCCTCTCTTTCTTCTGGAAAGAAATAAAAAACAACATACATTGTGTTTGCAGATGATGTCATTCACTGTGGGACGGTGACATTGAAGGCCTATTATAGTGTGTGGTCTCATGTTAGAGGCACACGGCGTGTAGCGTTACTTCTGATGACATAGTACTGTCCTTGTTTGGAAAAGACTAACAGTGTTCCCCCCTGGAAATGGCCTCCGTGTGTTGAACTAGCCTCCCTGTGTGGAACTAGCCTCCCTGTGTTGAACTAGCCTCCCTGTGTTGAACTAGCCTCACTGTGTGTAACTAGCCTCCCTGTGTTGAACTAGCCTCCCTGTGTTGAACTAGCCTCCCTGTGTTGAACTAGCCTCCCTGTGTTGAACTAGCCTCCCTGTGTTGAACTAGCCTCTGTGTTGAACTAGCCTCCATGTGTTGAACTATCCTCCATGTTGAACTAGCCTCCCTGTGTTGAACTAGCCTCTCTGTGTTGAACTAGCCTCCCTGTGTTGAACTAGCCTCCCTGTGTTGAACTAGCCTCCCTGTGTTGAACTAGCCTCCGTGTGTGGAACTAGCCTCCCTGTGTGGAACTAGCCTCCCTGTGTGGAACTAGCCTCCATGTTGAACTAGCCTCCCTGTGTTGAACTAGCCTCACTGTGTTGAACTAGCCTCTGTGTGTTGAACTAGCCTCCCTGTGTTGAACTGGCCTCCCTGTGTTGAACTAGCCTCCGTGTGTTGAACTAGCCTCCCTGTGTTGAACTAGCCTCCCTGTGTTGAACTAGCCTCCCTGTGTTGAACTATCCTCCATGTTGAACTAGCCTCCCTGTGTTGAACTAGCCTCTCTGTGTTGAACTAGCCTCCCTGTGTTGAACTAGCCTCCCTGTGTTGAACTAGCCTCCCTGTGTGGAACTAGCCTCCATGTTGAACTAGCCTCCCTGTGTTGAACTAGCCTCACTGTGTTGAACTAGCCTCTGTGTGTTGAACTAGCCTCCCTGTGTTGAACTGGCCTCCCTGTGTTGAACTAGCCTCCGTGTGTTGAACTAGCCTCCCTGTGTTGAACTAGCCTCCCTGTGTTGAACTAGCCTCCCTGTGTGGAACTAGCCTCTCTGTGTTGAACTAGCCTCTGTGTGTTGAACTAGCCTCCCTGTGTTGAACTAGCCTCCCTGTGTTGAACTAGCCTCTGTGTGTTGAACTAGCCTCCCTGTGTTGAACTAGCCTCACTGTGTTGAACTAGCCTCTCTGTGTTGAACTAGCCTCCCTGTGTTGAACTAGCCTCTCTGTGTTGAACTAGCCTCCCTGTGTTGAACTAGCCTCCCTGTGTTGAACTAGCCTCTGTGTTGAACTAGCCTCCCTGTGTGGAACTAGCCTCCCTGTGTTGAACTAGCCTCCCTGTGTTGAACTAGCCTCCCTGTGTTGAACTAGCCTCCCTGTGTTGAAATAGCCTCCCTGTGTTGAACTAGCCTCACTGTGTTGAACTAGCCTCCCTGTGTTGAACTAGCCTCTGTGTTGAGCTAGCCTCTGTGTTGAACTAGCCTCTCTGTGTGGAACTAGCCTCCCTGTGTTGAACTAGCCTCTCTGTGTTGAACTAGCCTCCCTGTGTTGAACTAGCCTCTCTGTGTGGAACTAGCCTCCCTGTGTTGAACTAGCCTCTCTGTGTTGAACTAGCCTCCCTGTGTTGAACTAGCCTCTCTGTGTTGAACTAGCCTCCCTGTGTTGAACTAGCCTCCCTGTGTTGAACTATCCTCCATGTTGAACTAGCCTCCCTGTGTTGAACTAGCCTCCGTGTGTTGAACTAGCCTCCCTGTGTTGAACTAGCCTCTCTGTGTTGAACTAGCCTCCCTGTGTGAAACTAGCCTCACTGTGTTGAACTAGCCTCCCTGTGTTGAACTAGCCTCTGTGTTGAACTAGCCTCCCTGTGTTGAACTAGCCTCACTGTGTTGAACTGGCCTCACTGTGTTGAACTAGCCTCCCTGTGTTGAACTAGCCTCTGTGTTGAACTAGCCTCTCTGTGTTGAACTAGCCTCCCTGTGTTGAACTAGCCTCTGTGTTGAACTAGCCTCCGTGTGGAACTAGCCTCTGTGTGTTGACATGCTTGGCCAGTCCAACGTCTTGAGGATTGTGTGTGTCTGAACTCTGGATCCGGAGGAATCTGCTTTTGGGGGAGCGTTTGTGAATCGTATCAAAAGATTGAGGCCAGCAACAACAGCAAAAAAGTGGTGGGAAAAAGACCTGATCAGATTTGAGGGATGCGTTTGAGGGCTGCAGCAGGAAAAAGAACGGAAGTCTGCAAACTACTCAAACGTGACTTTAGAACGGCTCGAAAGACTAACGACGCCTGAGTTTGTAGCCTCATGAGACCATCACAAGCTTGTTGTTACTCACAAATCAGTCTGGATCCTCTGCATAGAGAACATTTGGAGTTGGATCTCGCCAATCGGCGTTGGTTCTGAGCAATGTGAAATGAACACCCGAACAGCTGCGCTGGGTGAGGATAGTGAGGAGCGGTTTAGGTTTATCACCTGCCAAGTAGTTTTGAAAGTGCCTGCCCTTTTCAAACACTTTCCAATGGAGAGTTCCCAGATGGTTACGCAAAGCAAACCAGGCCTATTAAGCCAAGCAAACCATCTGGCGTGTCAGGTTAGTGAGCTCGTAAAACCCCGCAGATCTGTCTGGCTCCGCCAAACTCCGGCGGTAGCAGGGGGCGTCCTGATACTTCCCTCGTTCTGGATGACCTCACTCTAGCCGACCTCTGACCTTTCCGGGGCGCAGCATGCGGGAAGTGGAGTTTTTTTCGCTCCCTGACTGAACTGCGGGTCTTTCCCAAAGTCATTATGAAAACAAGACCTTGAATGATGAAAGGCCTTTGGATCACATGCATCACACTGCGGAGCACTAGCAGAGATTGCATTGGGGGGGGGCGTGTCTGGACTCCATCCAGATATGAGTGACAGTCCACAGCAAACAGGCTAGGACCCAGAACACCCCCTCCCAGAAGGCCATGCGCTTAGGAACACTTGCACACGCACGCATGTAAACACACATGCTAAAACACATGTAGAGCACATGCCACACATATATATCACACACACACACACACACACACTAGGGAGGATGTGGGAATGCCTGAGGCTTATATCTGGCCACTCTAAAGGGAATTATGTCCATTAGGCCCGTCTGTGTGGGGGGGGGGGGGGGGGGGGATTCATCTCCCCTCATCACTGGTCTCTCACGTAAACAAAGACGTCCAGTCATGAAAACGGTACATAAATACAGTATAGGGCTCCAAACATTTGACCCTGTTGTTGTTCCTATTTTTGGCAACTTGGCTTTTGACTTTGAGAACATGTTGTTGAAACCCAGCCCATGGTTTGGGTTCTGTGTGAGAGAGAGAGAGAGAAAGGGTCTCATGAGTATTCTTGAAAATTAATACCAGAACTGTACTTGGCATCAAATGCTCCGTGATCAGAATGCCAGAAACACTGGATCCGACGCTGTGTTCTGCATTCACATCTTAGACGCACAACACATTCTCCACTTCCTGGTTTTGTGCCCTCCCAGGCGCGGTCCGGGACGCCGCGGCGCCCTACCAGGACACGCCCTCTCCCCTGCTGCTGGCGCTGGTCATGGGTCACCTCCGGCCTGTCCTGGAGGGCTTCAACCGCAGCCTGGAGCACCTGGCCCGGGAGGTGGCCGGCCTCTCCAGAGACGTGGCCCAGCAGCTCCGGAGACCCCGGGGGGAGGCGGACGGGGGCGGGGTCGGGGGCGGGGCGCTGACGGCCGCTGGGGCCCCCGAGACCTTGGAGGCCAAACTGGAAGAGGCCTTACAGCACATAGAGGACTTGCGCAGGCAGCTGGACGGCCACCAGGCCACCATGGAAGACCAGATCCACTCCCAGCAGGTCACCATAGAGCACCGGCTCCAGTCCCACCAGGCCACCATGGAGCACCAGATCCACTCCCACCAGGCCACCATGATGGACCAGCTCCACTCCCAGCAGGTCACGCTGCAGTACAACCTCACCAGCTTCAAGGCCGACATAGACGTCAAGCTGAAGCGCAACCACAAAATGTTGCAGGTGAGCGAACTTTAGTTTAGTAGCGTATTTACACAGTAACAGGTCACGCTTAATTACCCTTAAAATGTAGCGCACCAGGTAAGGCGCGCACCATATGAAGGCACCATATAAGGCGCGGCGGACCAGGGTTCGATTCCCGGCTCGGGTCCTGTGCTGCATGTCCTCCCCTCTCTCTCGCTCCCACATTTCCTGTCTCTCTACACTGTCCTATAACATTAAAGCTGAAAAGCCCTAAAAAATATCTTAAAAAAAAAATTAAAAGTCACCTTACTTCCTCCATTACATTGATACATCACTGATTTCATACATTAGTGTAATAGTTGTAGTAACAGTCACATGGCTTCCCCTAACCAATTATGTTAGATCTGCGGTTAATTTTAGGAAGATGGGCGAATGCACATTTTGTATAAACCTGCATGCTGACCTTTAAGAAAAATCATAATTGGAGGTTCTAAAGTCTTATCTGGTCACCAGGTCAACCTCCAGGCCATGAACAACTCGCTGTCAGACATGAGGCTGGCGCAGGAGGGCCTCCAGAGACACGTACCCAGCCTTGGGGACAACAGGCCGGCCTCCACCCCGCCTCCGCCCCAGCCCTCGCCCCAGCCTCAACCCCAGCCCCAACCATCTCTGACGGACCCCGCCGTATGGGAGGCCATCGCCCGCCTGGACGACAAGGTGGTCAACAACATGGCGAAGGTAGGCGCCCTGGCGGAGGACGTGGAGCTGACCCAGGGGGACATCCAGGACCTGCGACGGGGTTTCCGCGGACTCGGGGAAGACCTGGGCCAGGCGCGGCGCGACAGCCAGATCCTCTTCATGGAGACAGGGCTGGAGGTGGAGGCGGCCAGGGTGACGGTGGAGCAGCGCGTGACGGAGGTGACGGACAACGTGACGGCGCTCCAGGGGCAGCTGAAGGAGCTGGAGACCGACGTGGACTACCTCTACCCGGTGTACTACAAGAACGTGAGCGCCGCCGGCGACTGCGAGTGCGGGGCGCTGGAGCTGGCCGTCGCCGGGCTGGAGCGGGGCCTGGCCAACGTGACGGAGATGGCCAACGACAACCGCCTGGCGCTGGACGCGAGCTCGGACGGCGGGCCGGACAACTGGGGCGAGGCGCCCGGCTGGGGTCCCTCTCTGGAGGATCTGCACCAGGGCCTCCTGCAGGTGAGGGAGTCGCTGGCGTTCGAGCAGGAGCGCACGAGGACGCTGCACCACAACGTGTCACAGTTGCTGGCCGGGGCGCCGGGCGGCCAGAAGGAGGCGGACGCCAGGTTGGAGACGCAGATGCGACATCTGGCCAGCTCGTTCAACTCGCTGCTGAAGGACGCGCTGCGCCACACCGACGTGCTGGAGACGCTGCTGGGCGAGGAGGTGCTGGACTTCCTGGACTGGCCCGAGGAGGAGCAGCGGGCGCACTCCATCCCTGCGCTCCAGCGGACGATCCGCCGCCTGCAGGAGCAGATCGGCGGGCAGAACCTCAGCATCGCCGCCCTGCTGGAGGAGGCCGCTTCCCGTCCCCGCCCCGAGGAGGAGAGCCCGGCGGCGGACGAGCCGTCCGTGCTGGCGGACTGGGCGGCGGCCTCCCGCGGCCTGCGGAGGAGGAGCGGCGAGCGGGACGGGGACGCCGAGGACGGGCCGGGCTACGCGGACGCCGGCCTGTGGGGCCTCCGGAACAGCGTGGAGGAGCTGGGGCTCCAGGTGAGGAGACTGGAGCAGAGGCCTTGCCCGGCGAAATGTACCAGCGGCAGCAGAGCGGCGCCCCCTGGTGGCGAGGAGGACGAACTGCAGGCTGAGGTGGCCTGGCTGAGGAGAGGCCTGGAGGATCACCTGAGGGTCTTCAAGAACATCTTCAGTAACCCGGAGGGGCTGGAGCGCTCGGACAGCACCCTGGACCTGGAGCAGCTGTGGGCACTGCTCCGGAAGAAGGAGGTGAAGAGACAGAGGAGGAGGGAGGGAGGCGGAGTCAACATGAAGAACAGGAGGGACACGTCAGGTAAGAACAAGCAGGAAACAATGAGACAACAACAAATGTATTTTTAATTTATCCTAAGCTACATATTCACAGTGTTTCCCTGGCCTTCATATTAATGATAATTAATTCATCTTTAATGATAATTCTGGTCTGTAAACATTTCTGAGCAAACTGGGTCCGAGTAGTGTTTTCACAAAACAAGACTGCCCCCTAGTGGTACAAAACTGAAATCACCGGGGTTTCGGTTCAAACAGCTCAAAGCATTCATTTAGTTTAATTTAGATTAAAAATACTAATGGATAGAGACTTTGTGTGCAGTATGGATGATTAGTTAAACATGGTTCTCTCCGTTGTCTTCGCAGCACAAGCCGAGCATCAGGACGGCGTTCTCCTGTTCTTGGTTGAATCCTTCGGTCGAGTGAGTGAACAGAACCTGGTGTTGTTTGAGTCCACGGCGCCGAAGAGCGGTCAGGCGCGCTCGACCACCACTGGGTCCTTCAGGGCACCGGCGACGGGGGTCTACCTCTTTGTCCTGACGCTGGACTTCGAACCCGGGCCCGCGTCGGCCGGGCTGCGGAGGGAGTCCGGCCTCTACGCGCTCCGCTACGAGGACGAGGCTGCGGGGTCGAGCCCCGTGACCCACGTGGGCCTCATCCGGCTGGAGGAGAGTGAGATCATCTACCTGGAGGTGCTCCAGGGGACGCTGGTGACGGAGCACCCGGGACAGAGCCTCATCGCTGGGCTACTGCTCCAGAGGAACACCTGATGGACTCTTCTCTGGAGATCCAGAGAACAAACCATGAACTGAGGACACATGAAACAGAGCTGCTATGCCAACGAGTTTCAACCCCGTGCGTTGGTGGGAGTAGGGATGAATATGCAGGACTGAAGGAACGCATGTCTGTCAAATACTACTTTAAACTTTACAATGCAAGTATGCAACAGTCGTGGAAGTTATAGTCTATGATATATATCATATTCTCTGCACAATGATTCTTTGAAACTAGAGAAAAGTATTGTGGTTTCATAAGATAAAGCATCATATACCATCCAGCACACACATCATGTTTCAACTTTAACCAGACCAACTCACGTCCATCTGCATGTGAATTGAGGGTGAAAAGGCATTCTGGTCTTTATATGCAGTCATTAATCAGGAGATGCACGTAAATTAATTTATCATGGCAACATTAGCTAAATGGACGACCTGAATCAGCAGTAAGAGAATGGCGCCCCCTACAGGTAAAGAAACTCGCCCCCATTAGAAACACCTCAACACTGAACACATTTAAATAACAGAGACCACACCATGGAATTGTGTACTAAAATAAGGTTATTTACTTAAAAATGGATACATTGGACAGGCTGTATACAGATTCCTCGGTAAACTCATCAAGCACCCCGTTAACCAGATGCTGTATAAAACACATGTAAGATTTACATATTAGCCATTTTCCTATATGTTTTTTTTTTTAAATCTTGCATATTACAAAGAGAGGAAAACAATAGTTACTGCTTGGGTGTAGTAATTTAAATATCGACCGTAATGTACTGTTAGCTTAAATTCACAGAGAACATCCCACACTCTAGCCAGTCTTAGCAGACATGCGCAAAAACCATAAGCACTACTCTGCCCAAAATCTTTAAGGTAACATGGAGGCATTTCCTATGGACACTAGGAGAGGACAGGTCAACAGAGTCTCGATGGACAAGAGGAAATACATTAACAGAGGATAGATGTCTAAGAGGAGACCACAGACCAGGGAAGGACTAGACCAGGTCTAGGTGTGTAAGAGGGGTGGACAGACTAGGGGAGCACAAGCCAGAGACCCTCATCCTCTCGCTTTCACACCTTCATTGTAAGGGGCTGTACAGACGACGACACCAGCTCGTTCCATCTTCACACTTCTCAACCAGCATCGCTCAATGTGCACATTTGTATATATTTTTATATTGACGTCCCCTGTTTGAGTGTAGTGAGGTGAACTATCCTTTGGTGTAGAACAGGGCTGCGTTCAAACTCAGCTAACAGGCGAACGTTCGTCGCAAACATGTTTTCTCCAAACGGTCACATTTGAACGTTAATGAACGTTTCAAATAGTTCGCACAAACACAACAATGTTCCAAAATACCGTTATAGGCTACAAGCCTGGGTCCATTGTGATTTTCGTTCCGTTACTGGCGAACTACCTCTCCAGACTGTTAGCTTCTGTTAGCAAAAACGTTTGCGGCGAACACAAAGCAAACGGAAAATACTTCGCTAACGTTCGGAAACGTTCGGTGAATTTGAACGCAGCCCAGGTTTCACTGTCATTCCATCACACACACCTGAGGAAGCTCCACCAACAAAGTTAGGTTCATCACAGTTCCTTTTGTTTTAAACCACTATGTAATTTAGCATAACGCTTCTGTAAGCTCTATGTTTTGTACTTTAAGTTAATAAAACATTGCATCTATTGAGCTGATGTGGAATTCTGTGAAGATTACGGCACAACTCTGCCCTTGGTTTAGCTTGTCAAGGATGGCGGCCCTGGATCATGAGTTGATTGGCTAAGCACACCGTGACAGTTTGGCATGGAAGATGGAGATAACTGAACTCAACCATCTAGCTACGTATGCCAATACTGAACTCAACCAGCCGTCATTCTGGAAGACGCCTCAATCATATGAACGCTTGACCCCATGACCCCCGTACACTTCAAGTGTGGGTTATGACACAGGGCCTGGAGCGCCTCCATGATGACAACGCTCTGAAGGCCAGTCGGGACCTGCTGGGTGTGGTCTGAGCTCCCTATAGACACGGGGACAGTATATACAGTGCTGGGCGTGGTCTGAGCTCCCTAGGGACACAGGGACAGTATATACAGTGCTGGGTGTGGTCTGAGGGACACAGGGACAGTATATACAGTGCTGGGTGTGGTCTGAGGGACACAGGGACAGTATATACAGTGCTGGGCGTGGTCTGAGGGACACAGGGACAGTATATACAGTGCTGGGTGTGGTCTGAGGGACACAGGGACAGTATATACAGTGCTGGGTGTGGTCTGAGGGACACAGGGACAGTATATACAGTGCTGGGCGTGGTCTGAGGGACACAGGGACAGTATATACAGTGGTGGGCGTGGTCTGAGGGACGCAGGGACAGTATATACAGTGTACAACAGACGGGGTGAACAGAAAAAGGACGGGACACTCACAAACGTGACCGAAGGGTGACTTCTCGAGTGCTCGAGCTGAGGACCGCGTGAACAGGAGGAAGGTCGGCGGCTGATTTAAGGCGAGCCGGGCCCGCCCTCGTGTCACAATCCCTCGTAAGGTCAAAGGTCGCTCGCGGCTCTAGAAGCGTGTCGTGTTTTCCGAGTCCACTGGACGTCAATAATATTGCAGCATTTGTTTGATTTTTTTTTTAGGAGTAGGCACAGCATCTATTGGTACAATTGTATTTACATATTAAATTCACATATAATTATAGTACCTTATTTCATAATTACTCTACTGTAAGTGTAGTGAGATATATTTCAATATGGCAGGAGAAGAAGGTTCCTGAAGAGAAATTCGAAACGAAATGTTCATTTACACATTTGACAGGCAACCAAAAAAAACATGAGTGTGGGGTGGGGGGTCGTCGGGGGACGGCTATGAGGTTCCTCCGAGGGGGGGCCTCTTCCTGTCCACCACCCCCCCCCCCCCCCCCACCTTCAACAGTTCAACATCGCCAGTGGCTTTCACAGAAAGCATCCGTCGAACCCCGGCACCTTCCTACGAGCGAGTCTTCTGGCCAATGGGAGGCGAGGGTGAGCCCCCGAGCTCGGTGTCCTGTTGGTCGTGGTTACGTGGAGATCTGACCGGAGAGGTCCTCTTCCTCCCACCTCCTCCTCCTCCTCCCACCTCCTCCTCTTCCTCCTTCCTCCCCTCATACGTGGAGGTGGTGTTACTCCATCCTGGGACCAGAGTTCTCTCTCTCCGTCAGGCTGCGTTGGGCACGCTCAGATCTTGATGTCCTGCGATTCGACCATCTTGGCGAGGGTCTTCTTGACTCGTAAGACGGTGAGGCGCGACGCGGGGTTGTGGGCCCAGCACTCCGACATCAGCTTCAGCATGGCCCTTAGGCACTGAGGGAGAGACAACGCCACGTTAGATACCGTTTCACCAGAGAGACGCCACGTTAGATACCGTCTCACCAGAGGAGAGACGCCACGTTAGATACCGTCTCACCAGAGGAGAGACGCCGCGTTAGATACCGTCTCACCAGAGGAGAGACGCCACGTTAGATACCGTTTCACCAGAGAGACGCCACGTTAGATACCGTTTCACCAGAGGAGAGGCGCCGCGTTAGATACCGTTTCACCAGAGGAGAGACGCCACGTTAGATACCGTTTCACCAGAGGAGAGACGCCACGTTAGATACCGTTTCATCAGAGGAGAGACAACGCGTTAGATACCGTCTCACCAGAGGAGAGACGCCGCGTTAGATACCGTTTCACCAGAGGAGAGACGCCACGTTAGATACCGTTTCACCAGAGGAGACGCCACGTTAGATACCGTTTCACCAGAGAGACGCCGCGTTAGATACCGTTTCACCAGAGGAGAGACGCCACGTTAGATACCGTTTCACCAGAGGAGAGACGCCACGTTAGATACCGTTTCACCAGAGGAGAGACCGCGTTAGATACTGTTTCACCAGAGGAGAGACGCCACGTTAGATACCGTTTCACCAGAGGAGACGCCACGTTAGATACCGTTTCACCAGAGAGACACCACGTTAGATACAGTTTCACCAGAGGAGACGCCGCGTTAGATACCGTTTCACCAGAGAAGAGACCGCGTTAGATACCGTTTCACCAGAGGAGAGACGCCACGTTAGATACCGTTTCACCAGAGGAGAGACGCCACGTTAGATACCGTTTCACCAGAGGAGAGACAACGCCGCGTTAGATACAGTTTCACCAGAGGAGACGCCGCGTTAGATACCGTTTCACCAGAGAAGAGACCGCGTTAGATACCGTTTCACCAGAGGAGAGACGCCACGTTAGATACCGTTTCACCAGAGGAGAGACGCCACGTTAGATACCGTTTCACCAGAGGAGAGACGCCACGTTAGATACCGTTTCACCAGAGGAGAGACAACGCCACGTTAGATACCGTTTACCCAGAGAGACGCCACGTTAGATACCGTTTCACCAGAGGAGAGACAACGCCACGTTAGATACCGTTTACCCAGAGAGACGCCACGTTAGATACCGTTTCACCAGAGGAGACGCCACGTTAGATACCGTCTCACCAGAGGAGAGACGCCACGTTAGATACCGTTTCACCAGAGGAGAGACGCCGCGTTAGATACCGTTTCACCAGAGCGACGCAACGTTAGATACCGTTTCACCAGAGGAGAGAGGCCACGTTAGATACCGTTTCACCAGAGAGACGCAACGTTAGATACCGTTTCATCAGAGGAGAGACGCCACGTTAGATACCGTTTCACCAGAGGAGAGACGCCACGTTAGATACCGTTTCACCAGAAGAGACGCCACGTTAGATACCGTTTCACCAGAGGAGACGCCACGTTAGATACCGTTTCACCAGAGGAGAGACGCCGCGTTAGATAACGTTTCACCAGAGAGACGCCACGTTAGATACCGTTTCACCAGAGGAGAGAGACGCCACGTTAGATACCGTTTCACCAGAGGAGAGACGCCGCATTAGATACCGTTTCACCAGAGGAGAGACGCCACGTTAGATACCGTTTCACCAGAAGAGACGCCACGTTAGATACCGTTTCACCAGAGGAGAGACGCCACGTTAGATACCGTTTCACCAGAGGAGAGACACCACGTTAGATATCGTTTCACCAGAGGAGAGACGCCGCGTTAGATACCGTCTCACCAGAGGAGAGACGCCGCGTTAGATACCGTTTCACCAGAGGAGAGACGCCACGTTAGATACCGTTTCACCAGAGGAGAGACACCACGTTAGATACCGTTTCACCAGAGGAGAGACGCCGCGTTAGATACCGTCTCACCAGAGGAGAGACGCCGCGTTAGATACCGTTTCACCAGAGAGACGCCACGTTAGATACCGTTTCACCAGAGGAGAGACACCACGTTAGATATCGTTTCCCCAGAGGAGAGACACCACGTTAGATACCGTTTCACCAGAGGAGAGACGCCGCGTTAGATACCGTTTCACCAGAGGAGAGACGCCACGTTAGATAACGTTTCACCAGAGGAGAGACAACGCGTTAGATACAGATACTGTAACGCAGGAATGTAAATGTTTTGGAGATGCTATGTTTTACTCCAGACCGAACAGCTGTCTGTGTAGAATTGTTTTATGTATTGTGGACTGTTGTATTATCTGTAACTACTGTATACTGCTGCTACAGCTGTCTCTTTCAAAAGAGATTTTAACCTCAATGAGTACTTCCTGGATCAATAAAGTTTGAACAAACAAAAAGTTTCCCCGGAGGAGAGACAACACCACTAGTAGATACCGTTTCGTCAGCTGGAAGACATGAACATTTTTCTTATCGAGCCTCAATCATATCCTATAAATATGTTTGAGCTTATGACCTCTCATCAATGTCCCCGGACGTCCCCCCGGGCGTCCACTCACCTCGTCGCTGTTCCACCTGTTGGACACGGTGGGCCTGAGTCCTTTGACGCACACCACCTCCAGCATGTCCTCGTAGGACGGGTCGGACGGGACCATCTCGTAGTAGGGCAGCTGGTAGTCCTCCACAATACCTGGGGCACAGTCAGCAGCCGCTCAGAACCACCTCAAACCGGGTGTGTGTGTGTGTGTGTGTGTATGTGTGTGTGTGTGTGTGTGTGTGTATGTGTGTGTGTGTGTGTGTGTGGGTTAGGTTTAGGGGGCCCCACAAGGATATAAATGCAAAATTGTGTGTGTGTGTATGTGTGTGCATCTACGTGTGTGTATGTACATGCATGCATGGATGCGTGTATGACGCGCGTGAGTGAGTGTGTGTGTGCGTATGTGAGCTCGCATGCGTGCGTATGTGTGTGCGTGTGAGCTTGTGTGTGTGTGTGCATCTACGTGTGTGTATGTACATGCATGCATAGATGCGTGTATGACGCGCGTGAGTGAGTGAGTGTGTGTGTGTGTGTGTGTGTGTGTACCTCCTGTGACGCAGCGCCGGGTCATCTCCCAGATCAGCAGGCCGTAGCTGTAGATGTCGGCCATGATGAAGGCCTGGAAGTGGTTCTTGTTGAGGCTCTCGTCCAGCACCTCCGGCGCCATGTACCGACGCGTCCCCACCCGGCTGCTCAGGGGGACGTCCACCTCGTTGGTGTCACTGACCGAGGAGAACAGAATACAACGTTTATTCATCATTTACACCGTGGCCTGGGTTTATACTCTCTTCTGATTGGCCAGCAGACGTGCGTTAAAACCGCGTATACACGCACATACGTAGTTCGGCTGAAGTTTTGTCCCGTCTAGTCCCGTCTAGTCCCCTCTAGTCCCCTCTAGTCCCGTCTAGTCCCGTCTAGTCCCCTCTAGTCCCCTCTAGTCCCGTCTAGTCCCGTCTAGTCCCCTCTAGTCCCGTCTAGTCCCCTCTAGTCCCCTCTAGTCCCCTCTAGTCCCGTCTAGTCCCCTCTAGTCCCGTCTAGTCCCGTCTAGTTCCCTCTAGTCCCCTCTAGTCCCGTCCAGTCCCGTCCAGTCCCCTCTAGTCCTGTCCAGTCCGGTCTAGTTCCCTCTAGTCCCGTCTAGTCCCGTCTAGTTCCCTCTAGTCCCGTCTAGTCCCCTCTAGTCCCGTCTAGTCCCCTCTAGTCCCCTCTAGTCCCGTCTAGTCCCCTCTAGTCCCCTCTAGTCCCGTCTAGTCCCCTCTAGCCCCCTCTAGTCCCCTCTAGCCCCGTCTAGTCCCCTCTAGTCCCCTCTAGCCCCGTCTAGTCCCCTCTAGTCCCGTCTAGTCCCGTCTAGTCCCCTCTAGTCCCCTCTAGCCCCGTCTAGTCCCCTCTAGTCCCCTCTAGTCCCCTCTAGTCCCGTCTAGTCCCCTCTAGTCCCGTCTAGTCCCGTCTAGTCCCCTCTAGTCCCGTCTAGTCCGGTCTAGTCCCGTCTAGTCCCGTCTAGTCCCGTCTAGTCCCCTCTAGTCCCGTCTAGTCCCGTCTAGTCCCGTCTAGTCCCATCTAGAGTCGTCTAGTCCCGTCTAGTCCCATCTAGTCCCATCTAGTCCCATCTAGTCGTCTAGTCCCCTCTAGTCCCGTCTAGTCCCCTCTAGTCCCGTCTAGTCCCATCTAGAGTCGTCTAGTCCCGTCTAGTCCCCTCTAGTCCCCTCTAGTCCCGTCTAGTCCCCTCTAGTTCCGTCTAGAGTCGTCTAGTCCCCTCTAGTCCCCTCTAGTCCCCTCTAGTCCCGTCTAGTCCCTTCTAGTCCCGTCTAGTCCCATCTAGTCCCATCTAGTCCGTCTAGTCCCGTCTAGTCCCGTCTAGTCCTGTCTAGTCCTCTCTAGTCCTCTAGTCCCATCTAGTCCCCTCTAGTCCCGTCTAGTCCTGTCTAGTCCCATCTAGTCCCATCTAGTCCCGTCTAGTCCCCTCTAGTCCCATCTAGTCCCGTCTAGTCCCTCTAGTCCCATCTAGTCCCATCTAGTCCGGTCTAGTCCCGCCTAGTCCCCTCTAGTCCCGTCTAGCCCCGTCTAGGTCCTACCTGTTGTATTTGACGGCCAGGCCCAGGTCGGCGATGCAGCACGCCCCGTTCTTCTTCATGAGGATGTTCTTGCTCTTCAGGTCCCGGTGGGCGATGGCCGGCTTGCCCTGCGTGCCGTAGATCTCCGTGTGGAGGTGGCAGAGGCCGCACGCCGCCGAGTACGCCAGGCGCAGCAGGCCCGCCGCGTCCAGCGTCGTGAACTTCAGGTAGTCGTACAGCGAGCCGTTCTCGTGGTAGTCCGTGATGAGGAACAGCTGCGTGAAGGCGCCCGTGCCTTTGATGTCCGCCGCTATGAATCCTGGGAGGAGAGAGGGGGGGACGCGGGGGGGTTTATAGTCATGTTGAGGTTTTAGGCTGAGAGCCACAGTCTATCAAACGTCTCCATGTTCAATTCTCATGTTCATAAAGTCATCAACTTTCTTAGTCCTTTTTGCCTCCGCATCATCAACTTTAAAGTCGCACTGAAATGAAAAAAGCATTCTGTCCCATTTTGGTTCACATAATTGGTCATAGTGTTCACCTATTCAACGATGTATGCCAAAAAAATTACAATACTCTACTTTTGTTGTAATCTTATATCAAAGTATATAATTTCTTACTTCCTGGAAAACGGTAGGTCACGTGGAATGACGACAACAGGTACCTTAGATTTAAGGCCAATAATCTCACGACATCCACCCGTCAATCAACGCTATCCTTCTATCGAATCTGTCTAAAGTTCTTAAATCCCGTCCACTTGCCAATGTTCCAATCAAATTCCTCTAAACGCATGTCCCGCCCTCATAGCTTGTTTGCGTCGGAAATACGTCAAACTACGGAAGTTAGATGATCTCAAACGTCCGTTTCAGTGCGACTTTAAGACAATAGGCAGTCTAGTCTAGATGACAATACATAATAGTAACCAGCCGATCAGCCACCCAGCTCAGTGTGAATCTGCTGAGGTGGCGAATCGGACCGATCGGGCGCAGAGCCGAGGGGGGGAGCGCCGTACCCAGGATGTTCTCGTGTCTCATGAGCACGGTCTGGTAGATCTCCGTCTCTCGGAACCAGCTGGCCTCCTCCCGGGTGAAGAACACCTTGACCGCCACCTTCTCGCCTCGCCAGCGGCCGAGCCACACCTCGCCGTAGCGGCCCTTGCCGATCTGACGGACCATCTGGATCTGCTTGGCGATGGTCCGCTGGACCTGAGAGAGAGTTAAACAGCGCTCACACATCACAGGTGACAGTACCGACCTCAGAGACGGTTAAACAGGTGACACATCACAGGTGACAGCATGGTGAAGTGTTATTGTAGATATTTTCTGTCCTCGCCCCACAGTGGTGAATGAACTGCCCACTGATGTCACGCCATCTTTTACAGCAGGCTCAAAACTCACCTCTTCAAGAAGCCCTTCCACGATCCTTTCTCTTAAGCACCTATTGTATTTATATTTCGCTACTCTTGCACTTTGGTTTTAGCACTAGATGATGCTCTTAGTCACTTGTTTAGAGGGGAGATACACTTGTGAGTTCAGATGAGTAGATGTACACCGACTTCCTACGTTAAATGCAACTACCGTCTCTTTGGATAAAAGCATCTGCTAAATGACTTTAATGTAATGTTGGTGGATCCAGTAGGAAACACATTGACATGTATTTCTACTTCAACCACTGTTACTGAATGTACAAGCATGTAAGTCCCTTTCTACACGCAGTAAAAATAGATATTTATCATTATGAAATAACACAGACCCACACAAAGGGTCCACCTCCACCATTATCTACCCGGTGTCTGGTAACGGTTAGCGCAGATACAAGATAACACACAGTCCGTTTGTTTTCTCCCAGAGTCACATGCAGAAGAGGCCCCTCCCAGCGCAGCGACGGTTTCCTACCAGCAGGGGGAGCCCGGAGCCGCTGCCGGAGCTCTGGGACTGGTTGATGAGGTCCTTGAGGGACTCTCCCACCGGGATGAAGGCCTCGTCCTGCTCCAGGTCCCGCTGGTAACGCTGGCGCTCCGTCTGCCACTTGTACCTGGACACATGAGACATGAGGGACCAGTCAGAAGACATGAGGGACCAGTTAGAAGACATGAGACCAGTCAGAAGACATGAGGGACCAGTTAGAAGACATGAGGGACCAGCCAGAAGACATGAGGGACCAGCCAGAAGACATGAGGGACCAGTCAGAAGACATGAGAGACCAGTCAGAAGACATGAAAGACCAGTCAGAAGACATGAGACCAGTCAGAAGACATGAGGGACCAGTGAGAAGACATGAGAGACCAGTTAGAAGACATGAGACCAGTCAGAAGACATGAGAGACCAGCCAGAAGACATGAGGGACCAGTCAGAAGAGATGAGAGACCAGTTAGAAGACATGAGAGACCAGTCAGAAGACATGAGGGACCAGTCAGAAGACATGAGGGACCAGTCAGAAGACATGAGACCAGTTAGAAGACATGAGAGACCAGTCAGAAGAGATGAGAGACCAGTTAGAAGACATGAGGGACCAGTCAGAAGAGATGAGGGACCAGTTAGAAGACATGAGAGACCAGCCAGAAGACATGAGACCAGTCAGAAGACATGAGAGACCAGTCAGAAGACATGAAAGACCAGTCAGAAGACATGAGGGACCAGTTAGAAGACATGAGACCAGTCAGAAGACATGAGAGACCAGCCAGAAGACATGAGACCAGTCAGAAGACATGAGAGACCAGTCAGAAGACATGAAAGACCAGTTAGAAGAGATGAGACCAGTCAGAAGACATGAGAGACCAGTCAGAAGACATGAGAGACCAGCCAGAAGACATGAGACCAGTTAGAAGACATGAGAGACCAGTCAGAAGACATGAGGGACCAGTTAGAAGACATGAGAGACCAGCCAGAAGACATGAGGGACCAGTTAGAAGACATGAGGGACCAGTTAGAAGACATGAGGGACCAGTTAGAAGAGATGAGACCAGCCAGAAGACATGAGGGACCAGTTAGAAGACATGAGAGACCAGTCAGAAGACATGAGGGACCAGCCAGAAGACATGAGACCAGTCAGAAGACATGAGACCAGTCAGAAGACATGAGGGACCAGTCAGAAGACATGAAACCAGTCAGAAGACATGAGAGACCAGTTAGAAGACATGAGACCAGTCAGAAGACATGAGACCAGTCAGAAGACATGAGAGACCAGTCAGAAGAGATGAGACCAGTCAGAAGACATGAGGGACCAGTCAGAAGACATGAGACCAGTCAGAAGACATGAGGGACCAGTTAGAAGATATGAGGGACCAGTTAGAAGACATGAGACCAGTCAGAAGACATGAGGGACCAGTTAGAAGACATGAGAGACCAGTCAGAAGACATGAGGGACCAGTCAGAAGACATGAGACCAGTCAGAAGACACGAAAGACCAGTCAGAAGACATGAGGGACCAGTTAGAAGACATGAGACCAGTCAGAAGACATGAAGGACCAGTCAGAAGACATGAGAGACCAGTTAGAAGACATGAGAGACCAGCCAGAAGACATGAGAGACCAGTTAGAAGACATGAGACCAATCAGAAGACATGAGACCAGTTACAGGTAGTTACAACACATATGGACAGAGTGAATCTTGAATCAGAGTCTCCCATCACTAGAAATCATTGTATTATAACATGAATGAACAGTGTCTCATAACTGTAGTAACAGACAGTTTATTATAACAGTGTCTATCTGTAGTAACAGAGTTATAACATGAGAGAAGTGTCTCTACCTGTAGTAACAGACACTTATAACAGACAGTTAGAACATGAGAGAAGTGTCTCTACCTGTAGTAACAGACAGTATATTATAACGGTGTCTCTACCTGTAGTAACAGATGACAGTGATGCAGATGAGCGTGCAGCAGCAGACGGTCATAGAGATGAAGAACGCCAGCCAGTGGGCACTGCCGAAGTAGGACCCTGAAACAAACAACAACAACATCATCATCAATACCCCCCAAAAAACAACAGCAATACCCCCAAACAAAAACACATCATCAATAACCCCAAGTTATATAAATAACCCAAGTCTAAAAATACCCACGGCTTTTATGAGGGCTTGGTGATTGGCCAGGGACTTTACCTTTCTCTCTCTCTGGACCTTTGTTCCCATGAACACCTCTGTTTTGGTATCATTGAACTGCCAGAGGTTCTGTGACATCCACAATTTAATATCCTCGATATTATTGCGTCGATACTTATGGTGTTGCTGCTGGGTAATGAATGACTGGTCTGCAGACGTGACGAGAGCAGCGGACTAGACTAGCAACGGCGTAGTGGAGCAGCGGACTAGACTAGCAACGGCGTAGTGTAGCCGGCGTGGAGTCTCACCGTTGTCCATAGGGGGAGGCAGGGTGGGCTGCAGGTCCCGGTTACAGAAGTCTGACTGGCAGCACTCGATCGTCCTCCGGGTCTGGGCATGAGGCGAATCCTGCAGAGTCACAGTCAACAGCACCATGAGTCAGCACAATACAATGGCTATTGTTTCCCGAAATGGGACAAGGGGTTGAACTTCTAAACCCCGATACTATGATCGAAATGTGTAGGACGTGCAGATACATAATGATGCTACATCATGTAACATAACTGAGATGTCTTTCTTCTGTTAAATGGTAAATGGACTGCACTTATATAGCGCTTTTCCACCTTAGCGGCACTCAAAGCGCTTTACAACGGCCTCTCATTCATCCATTCACACACACATTCACACACCAATGGCGGTAGCTGCCATGCAAGGTGCTAACCTGCTCATTGGGAGCAATTTGGGGTTAGGCGTCTTGCTCAAGGACACTTCGACATGTGGACAGTCAGCTGGGATTCGAACCGCTGACCCTTCGATCACCGAACGACCCGCTCTACCAACTGAGCTACGGCCGCCCTCGGCTCAGTGCGTGCGAGCGGCGGGCGGCTCACCTTGCACTGGAAGTGGGAGCCCTCGTACTTCATGCAGCCCGACGTCAAGACGGTCTCTCCGTACTCGTCCTCCTCGATGATGGCGAAACACTGTCCGTTCGTCCTGAAAACACACACACACACACACACACACACACACACACACACACACACACAGACACACACACAGTCAACGCTCTGGCTCGCCTCACACAGACACCCAACCCCGACGCAGGAAGCTAACATCTCGACACAGTAGCCGTCCTCAACGGGCAGGACGTCCTGTGGAGGACAGCGGGGGGGGGGGGACGGGTGTCTAGGTGAGGTGGGGGGGGCGGCCGCTCACTCGCAGGTGTTGTTCTTGGCGTCCTCGGGGCAGTGTCCGGAGCAGTAGCAGCTGAGGAAGCGCGCGGCGTCCTCCGGCGCCACCGTCGAGTCGTCCCCGGGGCGCTTGGCCTGGTGTTTGGCGCCCGTGCCGTGGAGCATGTGGTCCGGGTTCTGGCCCGCTGGGGCGGAGGAGAAGAGGAGGAGGAGGAGAGGAGGAGGAGAAGGAGGGTTATTGAGAGAGAATCGGGTGAGTTACAGAGGGAGGTGGACAGAGACGCCGAGGGGACGAATGGCTGTTTTATAACGACGGTAAAAATGTCAGCATGCGCAACCTCATCCCTCCATTAGAGTTGCTGTTTGCCCGAGGGAAAACAAATCATTTATGTCTGTTCTCCACCAACACAACATCCTCTGACTACCAACCAGATATCGCCCCAACGTCAACTCCCTAACCCCCCCCCCCAACTCCCTAACCCTCTCAACTTCCTAACCCCTCCCCCCCCCCCCCCCCCAACTCCCTAACCCTAACCCCCTAACCCTCTCATCATCTGAGATGGTGATTCCTGGGTTGAGTACTATGAAAGCTATTGTATAAGGCTGAGAACATACTCAGTTGGCCTGTACTGAACACGTCACACACAGAACTGCTCCATCTCTGTACTAGTGTCCTTCTGGTTCGCTCATAGGCAAGCAGGAGCAGCAGCAGCCTAGTACACTACAGCAAAGCACTGTTCAGCCTAGTACACTACAGCAAAGCACTGTTCAGCCTAGTACACTACAGCAAAGCACTGTTCAGCCTAGTACACTACAGCAAAGCACTGTTCAGCCTAGTACACTACAGCAAAGCACTGTTCAGCCTAGTACACTACAGCAAAGCACTGTTCAGCCTAGTACACTACAGCAAAGCACTGTTCAGCCTAGTACACTACAGCAAAGCACTGTTCAGCCTAGTACACTACAGCAAAGCACTGTTCAGCCTAGTACACTACAGCAAAGCACTGTTCAGCCTAGTACACTACAGCAAGAACTCATCACTCCACAATCCTCCAAGTGTTTCATGGACAGGAGGAGTTAGCCTAGCTAGCGATAGTTAGCCTAGCTAGCGTTAGCCAGAGTTAGCCTAGCTAGCGTTAGCCAGAGTTAGCCTAGCTAGCGTTAGCCAGAGTTAGCTTAGTGTTCATCTGTTACATCTGGCCAGATATTTAAAAGGCAGCCTAATTCTTTTTTATTTATAAAATTGAGTGCCATTACAGTAGCTGATAGTTAAGACTACTTTACATGGGCATTGTAAACCCCCCTCTCCTCCTGTCCATACCTCTGTCCCTCCTCCTCCTCTCCATATCTGTCCCTCCTCCTCCTCCTCTCCATATCCGTCTCTCCTCCTCCTCTCCATATCTGTCCCTCCTCCTGCTCCTCTCCATATCTGTCCCTCCTCCTCCTCTCCTCCTGTCCATACCTCGGTCCCTCCTCCTCCTCTCCATATCCGTCTCTCCTCCTCCTCTCCATATCTGTCCCTCCTCCTCCTCCTCTCCATATCCGTCTCTCCTCCTCTCCATATCTGTCCCTCCTCCTCCTCCTCTCCATATCCGTCTCTCCTCCTCCTCTCCATATCTGTCCCTCCTCCTGCTCCTCTCCATATCTGTCCCTCCTCCTCCTCTCCTCCTGTCCATACCTCTGTCCCTCCTCCTCCTCTCCATATCTGTCCCTCCTCCTGCTCTCCTCCTGTCCATACCTCGGTCCCTCCTCCTCGTCTCCTCCCTAGTTCCAGCAACCCCCTCCCCCTCCCCCGAGGAGAGAACTCGGCCCCTCAGACAGGCTGCTCCTCCTCCCGTACCCTCAGACCCTCAGGCTGCTGGGCTACTGACTAGCACAAAGTGAGATCTGTGTGTGTGTGTGTGTGTGTGTGTGTGTGCGTGCGTGCGTGAGGTCTGTGTGTGTGTATCTGTGTGACGTCTATGTATGTGTGTGGTCGTCTGTGTGTGTGAGGTCTATGTGTGTGTGTCTGTCTGTGTGTGTGAGGTCTATGTGTGTGTGTCTGTCTGTGTGTGTGAGGTCTGTGTGTGTGTGTGTGTGTGTGTGTCTGTGTGTGTGTGTGTGTGTCTGTGTGTGTGTGTGCGCTGCGGGGCACTTCCTCTGTAGCAGGCGTAACTGGCAGGCCGCTCCGGTTCAGACACGTCTGAGGCGGCGTCTCACCTGCCAAACAAACGCCCCTCTGAGGGAGCGCCCTGGCAGCGCAGACACCTCCGGCTCCACCCCTCTCCCCCGCTGGTCTCTCCACCTCCGGCTCCACCCCTCCCCCCCGCTGGTCTCTACCTCCGCATTCCTGTCCTGGAGGAGCCGTCCCACTGGTTGGTTTTTCTTTCTGGTCTCCCTGCTCTTGTGTGTAGGCCGGACTCTATCGGTAACCCGACACTCGACGAGGAAGAGAGATAAAAATAACCCCTCTGTCGGGCCGGGAGTTCACTTCTACGCTGCGTTCGTACTCGGGAGGGCGTACGTGTCGACTCCCCCTGCGCGCTAACGTCGCCTAGACAAACGCAGAAACACCAGGAAATGTTCATTTTCATACTAGTCTATTCTATTCTCCTATTAGTCTGTGTCTGAGTGTGACATCACAAGGGAATTAGTCACGGCGGACAAAAGGGCGACTCTGAAAATCTTGTTTTCGGGCGCTTGTGAAACCACAAGGTATACTGAAATAACAGCTGCTCGACACGTGGAAAACGGGCACCAGAGATATCCAGGGTTCGACCAGCTTCAAAGACCCTAGACATCCGTCCGGCTCCCGCGTGTACGTCAACAACACGACACGGTGATCACGGCGGCGTCTTGGCGGCGTGGGAGGAGGAATCGCTGCGTTCTCCCCCAGACGGAGCTGCTGGCGGCGTAGAACAAACATTCATTTGTTGTACAAACAAGGGTGCCAGGGTTATCGCTATCGCTGCCGTGACCGGCGGCAACACCCTGGAGAAATAAAGCGCTAATGGAGGCACGCCGGTTCTGTGGGAGAGATAGCAGCTCTGATGTGGGCCTGGTTCTGATGGGGGCCTGGTTCTGGTGTGGGCCTGGTTCTGATGTGGGCCTGGTTCTCTACCGGCGCTGGGGGAAGAACAGGGAGATACGCAGGACTGAGCCGCTACAAGCGGCCTGGGGCTCGGAACACACTCTGGGGATCTGTTTTACTCCACACACACACACACTCACTCACACACACGCACGCACGCAGACATGCAGACACACACAAAACAACACACACACGGGCAGGCACACACACAAACTATTTTCCGACTCTCTTTTCCTCCCCACCAGCGACTCGCAGCACGCCCACGGAATCCAACCGAAATAAATCTGGTGGAGGGAGGCGGATTGTCTAGACCGTCGCCATCGATATCACACACGGGACATCTGATGGAAATAATATGTGAAAGTGTTCGGCTAATAAAGAGCTCTTAAAGGGGCGCTTCACCCATTAGCATTAAGCCTCGTATAATTCCCAAATGAGCAGTATTTTACAATTAATGTGCTTTTCCTTCCCTCAGTGTTTCCTGAGGCGATTTTTTTTCACGTTCAAAAAACCACAAAACTCTACAAATGTCATAATGACACGCTTGACGTCAACTGTAGAGATTTGGTCCTTCCTGCTCAGAACTACAACTACTTCCTGCTCAGAACTACAACTACTTCCTGCTCAGAACTACAACTACTTCCTGCTCAGAACTACAACTACTTCCTTCTCAGAACTACAACTACTTCCTGCTCAGAACTACAACTACTTCCTGCTCAGAACTACAACTTCTAGTTCCGCATGGTTCTGTGCGTGTGGCGTGGCGAGGGGCCCAGCCGGGCGGGGAGACATGGAAACTACCTACACACAGCGCCCTGGAACCACATCACACAGGTCTCTCTCTCTCTCTCTCCTTCAAATGGAAACCAGCGAGCTGATGGTAGGTCTCTCTCTCTCTCTCTCTCTCTCTCCTTCAAATAGAAACCAGAGAGCTGATGGTAGATCTCTCTCTCTCTCCTTCAAATAGAAACCAGAGAGCTGATGGTAGGTATCTCTCTCTCTCTCTCTCCTTCAAATAGAAACCAGCGAGCTGATGGTAGGTCTCTCTCTCTCTCTCCTTCAAATAGAACCCAGAGAGCTGATGGTAGGTATCTCTCTCTCTCCTTCAAATAGAGACCAGAGAGCTGATGGTAGGTCTCTCCTTCTCTCTCTCTCCTTCAAATAGAACCCAGAGAGCTGATGGTAGATCTCTCTTTCTCTCTCCCTCTCCTTCAAATAGAAACCAGAGAGCTGATGGTAGGTCTCTCTCTCTCCCTCCTTCAAATAGAACCCAGAGAGCTGATGGTAGGTCTCTCTTTCTCTCTCTCCTTCAAATAGAACCCAGAGAGCTGATGGTAGGTCTCTCTCTCTCTCCTTCAAATAGAAACCAGAGAGCTGATGGTAGGTCTCTCTTTCTCTCTCTCCTTCAAATAGAACCCAGAGAGCTGATGGTAGGTCTCTCTCTCTCTCCTTCAAATAGAACCCAGAGAGCTGATGGTAGGTCTCTCTCTCTCTCCTTCAAATAGAAACCAGAGAGCTGATGGTAGGTCTCTCTCTCTCTCTCCTTCAAATGGAAACCAGAGAGCTGAGGGTAGGTCTCTCTTTCTCTCTCTCCTTCAAATAGAAACCAGAGAGCTGATGGTAGATCTCTCTCTCCTTCAAATAGAAACCAGAGAGCTGATGGTAGATCTCTCTCTCCTTCAAATAGAAACCAGAGAGCTGATGGTAGGTATCTCTCTCTCTCTCCTTCAAATAGAAACCAGCGAGCTGATGGTAGGTATCTCTCTCTCTCTCCTTAAAATATAAACCAGCGAGCTGATGGTATCTCTCTCTCTCCTTCAAATAAAACCAGCTAGCTGATGGTAGATCTCTCTCTCTCTCTCTCTCTCTCCTTCAAATAAAACCAGCAAGCTGATGGTAGATCTCTCTTTCTCTCTCTCTCTCTCTCCTTCAAATAAAACCAGCAAGCTGATGGTAGATCTCTCTTTCTCTCCCTCCTTCAAATAGAAACCAGAGAGCTGATGGTAGATCTCTCTCTCTCTCTCAAATATAACTCAGCGAGCTGATGGTAGGTCTCTCCCTCCGTCCCTCCCACTCTTCTCCCGTCTGTGCTCCTCGTCTCCCCCTCTGGGAGCGGCGCTAACGCCAGGTCTGAACGCAGTACCCGTCCAGGGAGCCGTGAGTCACGTCTGACTGATGGAGGGCAGAACCAGGAGGTCGCTCCGCTCTTTGATGAGGTGATGAAAGCCTCTTTGATAGTCCTGAGTAAGCACATAAAAACCCTGCGTGTTTTTACGGCCGATCGCTGGGGACCCGGAGGACTTGAGGGCCCGTCCCTGCAAACGGCTCCTACAGCGGAAAGACACACTGACAATAGAAGATTAAGAGTTCCCCCTTTCTATTTGGCCAGCTCTGTTAGTGAAGACGTTTAGTCCCCCTCCCCCACCTCCTCCTCCCGCCCCCCGTCCTCCAGCTAGAGCTGTGATTGGCCGGGGGCTGTGATTGATGGGGGGGTCTTGGCAGGGTCCGCCTCCACATGTGTGCTCAATTCTGCCGCCAGTCACGGCGGAGTCTGAGGTCTGGCAGAGCGGCCTGGTAATGATCCTCTCCGTCTCCAGCTAGCCACACGACGCAGCCTCTTAAAGGGCCAGCGCGCTCCTCCGCTAACGAGGCCCTGCCCCCCCCCTCCCCTCCCTCCCCGTGGAATGCTGCTCCGGCTCTTAAAGGGCCGGGAGCGCTTGTTTTCGTTCGAGGCCCGGCCCTCTGAGAAGAGAGAGGTAGACGCCGCGGTGGAGGGCGAGTCATGCACCTGAAACGCAAACACAGGAAATGAAAGTTGTGGGCTCGGGAGGGGGAGGCGGGGCAGTAGAGCCCTGGGACTACCCATGCCCCTTCTTCCCCCCTGACCTTGGGGGGGCTGAGGCCGGACCGGGGAGGGAGGGGGGGTGAGCTGTGTGAAATTACAGCCCTGCCGGCTCGGGGTGAGTCGGCGAGAAACAGAGAGGAGTATGGGACTGTTCTATATCCACGCGACGCAAGGCGCTGCTGGGAGAAGTCAGCGACACACACACACGGCGAGCTCGCCCACTCGCACGTCTACGTTTTCAGCGCCGTCATCGCTTCCTGTGGCGGAGGACGAGACGCACGCGCGCGCCATGATGACAGCAGCAGAAGCCAGACGCGCCGTTATCCAGTCACCTTGGTACGGGAGGCGTGGCGTTACCATAGTTACTGCGGCGTGTTACAACGCCGCTAAAACATCCTGTAAATGAATCGCTACCAGGTTCCTATGGAAGATGTCTTCAAAAATAAGGATGAAAGACATAAAAAGACTGAAAAAAAAACATCCATTTGCAGTTTGATTGTTCTTGGATGACTTCCTGTAGAACGTCCTGTTTTCGGCAACGCCGTCCGATGCCCCGGCAACAGCGGAGCACCTCGGAAGGTATTTAACGAGTCAAAGCCGCCTCCCGCTCGTTAAAACGTCTCCCACACGGAGAAACAACGGAGAATAACAACACTAGACCTATAAAACACGCTCTCTTTTCCTCTGGGTGAGACTGGAGGGGAATTCTAATTGGTTTGTTGACACCTTCTTAGGGAAGAGAGAAAAGATGGAAAGTGAAAGGGGGTATTCATCCGCAGGACGGCCACTCTGACCAGTCCAGCGGGGGCTTATACTGCCCCGTCACTGGTCGAGGCATGGGCTACTACTTCACTCATCAACTTGTGCTACTCGAGAAGAAAAGCAACCCAAAAAAAAACAATGACAGGAGTCGGAAAGCCGTGTTTAAAGAGCCGCTCTCTCCCGGGAATGGAATATTTCCTGGAGAACAATGCGTTTGGCTGCCCTGTAACGACGGCGCTATAGAGGAAACGCTTAATGTGCTAAACGGAACACGAACACCGGCAATCATCAGTCCAACAGCTTCCTGTAGAGGGAGGGAGGGAGGGAGGGAGGGAGGGAGGGAGAGAGGGAGGGAGGGAGGGAGGGAGGGAGGGAGGGAGGGAGGGAGGGAGAGAGAGAGGGAGAGAGGGAGGGAGAGAGGGAGGGAGAGAGGGAGGGAGAGAGGGAGGGAGGGAGGGAGGGAGAGAGGGAGGGAGGGAGGGAGGGAGGGAGGGAGAGAGAGAGGGAGGGAGGGAGGGAGGGAGGAGGGAGGGAGGGAGGGAGAGAGGGAGGGAGAGAGGGAGGGAGGGAGGGAGGGAGGGAGGGAGGGAGGGAGGGAGGGAGGGAGGGAGGAAGGGGGGCTGTCCGGCCATGACAGACTTAGAGGCAGAATGAGACAGTCTCAGAGGACAGAATGAGACAGTCTTAGAGGACAGAATGAGACAGTCTTACAGGACAGAATGAGACAGTCTTAGAGGACAGAATGAGACAGTCTTAGAGGACAGAATGAGACAGTCTCAGAGGACAGAATGAGACAGTCTTAGAGGACAGAATGAGACAGTTTTAGAGGACAGAATGAGACAGTCTCAGAGGACAGAATGAGACAGTCTCAGAGGACAGAATGAGACAGTCTTAGAGGACAGTATGAGACAGTCTTAGAGGACAGAATGAGACAGTTTTAGAGGACAGAATGAGACAGTCTTAGAGGACAGAGTGAGACAGTTTTAGAGGCAGAATGAGACAGTCTTAGAGGACAGAATGAGACAGTCTCAGAGGACAGAATGAGACAGTCTTAGAGGACAGAATGAGACAGTCTTAGAGGACAGAATGAGACAGTCTTAGAGGACAGAATGAGACAGTTTTAGAGGACAGAATGAGACAGTCTCAGAGGACAGAATGAGACAGTCTTAGAGGACAGAATGAGACAGTTTTAGAGGACAGAATGAGACAGTCTCAGAGGACAGAATGAGACAGTCTCAGAGGACAGAATGAGACAGTCTTAGAGGACAGTATGAGACAGTCTTAGAGGACAGAATGAGACAGTCTTAGAGGACAGAATGAGACAGTCTTAGAGGACAGAATGAGACAGTCTTAGAGGACAGAATGAGACAGTCTTAGAGGACAGAATGAGACAGTCTTAGAGGACAGAATGAGACAGTCTTAGAGGACAGAATGAGACAGTCTTAGAGGACAGAATGAGACAGTTTTAGAGGACAGAATGAGACAGTCTTAGAGGACAGAATGAGACAGTCTTAGAGGACAGAATGAGACAGTCTTAGAGGACAGAATGAGACAGTTTTAGAGGACAGAATGAGACAGTCTCAGAGGACAGAATGAGACAGTCTCAGAGGACAGAATGAGACAGTCTTAGAGGACAGAATGAGACAGTCTTAGAGGACAGAATGAGACAGTCTTAGAGGACAGAATGAGACAGTCTTAGAGGACAGAATGAGACAGTCTTAGAGGACAGAATGAGACAGTCTTAGAGGACAGAATGAGACAGTTTTAGAGGACAGAATGAGACAGTCTCAGAGGACAGAATGAGACAGTCTCAGAGGACAGAATGAGACAGTCTTAGAGGACAGAATGAGACAGTCTTAGAGGACAGAATGAGACAGTCTTAGAGGACAGAATGAGACAGTCTTAGAGGACAGAATGAGACAGTCTTAGAGGACAGAATGAGACAGTTTTAGAGGACAGAATGAGACAGTCTTAGAGGACATAATGAGACAGTCTTAGAGGCAGAATGAGACAGTCTTAGAGGACATAATGAGACAGTCTTAGAGGCAGAATGAGACAGTCTCACAGGACAGAATGAGACAGTCTTAGAGGACATAATGAGACAGTCTTAGAGGCAGAATGAGACAGTCTTACAGGACAGAATGAGACAGTCTTAGAGGACATAATGAGACAGTCTTAGAGGACATAATGAGACAGTCTTAGAGGACAGAATGAGACAGTCTTAGAGGCAGAATGAGACAGTCTTAGAGGACAGAATGAGACAGTCTTAGAGGACAGAATGAGACAGTCTTAGAGGACAGAATGAGACAGTCTCAGAGGACAGAATGAGACAGTCTTAGAGGACAGAATGAGACAGTCTTAGAGGACAGAATGAGACAGTCTTAGAGGACAGAATGAGACAGTCTTAGAGGACAGAATGAGACAGTTTTAGAGGACAGAATGAGACAGACTTACAGGACAGAATGAGACAGTTTTAGAGGACAGGATTTGACAGTTTTAGAGGCAGAATGAGACAGTCTTAGAGGACAGAATGAGACAGTCTTACAGGACAGAATGAGACAGTCTTACAGGACAGAATGAGACAGTCTTAGAGGACAGAATGAGACAGTCTTACAGGACAGAATGAGACAGTCTTAGAGGACAGAATGAGACAGTCTTAGAGGACAGAATGAGACAGTCTTAGAGGACAGAATGAGACAGTCTTAGAGGACAGAATGAGACAGTCTTAGAGGACAGAATGAGACAGTCTTAGAGGACAGAATGAGACAGTCTTAGAGGACAGAATGAGACAGTCTTACAGGACAGAATGAGACAGTCTTAGAGGACAGAATGAGACAGTCTCAGAGGACAGAATGAGACAGTCTTAGAGGACAGAATGAGACAGTCTTACAGGACAGAATGAGACAGTCTTAGAGGACAGAATGAGACAGTCTTAGAGGACAGAATGAGACAGTCTCAGAGGACAGAATGAGACAGTCTTAGAGGACAGAATGAGACAGTCTTAGAGGCAGAATAAGACAGTTTTAGAGGACAGAATGAGACAGTCTCAGAGGACAGAATGAGACAGTCTTACAGGACAGAATGAGACAGTCTTAGAGGACAGAATGAGACAGTCTTACAGGACAGAATGAGACAGTCTTAGAGGACAGAATGAGACGGTCTTAGAGGACAGAATGAGACAGTCTTAGAGGACAGAATGAGACAGTCTTAGAGGACAGAATGAGACAGTCTTAGAGGACAGAATGAGACAGTCTTAGAGGACAGAATGAGACAGTCTTAGAGGACAGAATGAGACAGTCTTAGAGGACAGAATGAGACAGTCTTAGAGGACAGAATGAGACAGTCTTAGAGGACAGAATGAGACAGTCTTAGAGGCAGAATGAGACAGTCTCAGAGGACAGAATGAGACAGTCTTAGAGGACAGAATGAGACAGTCTTACAGGACAGAATGAGACAGTCTTACAGGACAGAATGAGACAGTCTTAGAGGACAGAATGAGAATGGTAAATCATGGATAAAGGCTAGTTCCCATAAACGCAGAGACTAGGGTTAGGGTGAAGGTTGGGCTTAGGTATAGGGAGGGTTAGGTAAGGTTAGGGTGAAGGTTGGGCTTAGGTATAGGGAGGGTTAGGTAAGGTTAGGGTGGAGGTTAGGCTTAGGTATAGGGAGGGTTAGGTAAGGTTAGGGTGGAGGTTAGGCTTAGGTATAGGGAGGGTTAGGTAAGGTTAAGGTGAGGGTGAAGGTTAGGCTTAGGTATAGGGAGGGTTAGGTAAGGTTAAGGTTAGGGTGGAGGTTAGGCTTAGGTATAGGGAGGGTTAGGTAAGGTTAGGGTGGAGGTTAGGCTTAGGTATAGGGAGGGTTAGGTAAGGTTAGGGTGGAGGTTAGGCTTAGGTATAGGGAGGGTTAGGTAAGGTTAGGGTTAGGGTGGAGGTTAGGCTTAGGTATAGGGAGGGTTAGGTAAGGTTAGGGTTAGGGTGGAGGTTAGGTTTAGGGAGGGTTAAGGCGAGACACGGCAGGTGAAAACACCGTTTTTCATTGCCCTGGTCAAATTCGAGATTTTGTGCTATTTTGCTTCCATAACATGTCTTCTTTCAGACTAGTGGAAATAAAACATAAAAAATACGCATTTAGATGTTTATTTTACTTCATTTAGTCTGTTTGCGTCTGTAGATTCTTCCTAAATTCACCAAAAGTTAGCATTGTAACGCAGTATGTCACACCGCGATCGTTGTTTGCATCATAGCAATCCATATATTTTTGGAAAGGTCTCTTTAAGGAGCGTAAAGTTGTCACAACCAAACATGATAATGTTGTTTCTATCAGCAACCAATCGAGGACATAGAAAGGGGGATTTAATGCTAAGCGTGAAATCTCATTGGCTGGTGTTGATTTCTGAGAACGTGATTGGTTCAGATTCGTCACGTGACGTGCTGGACACTTCCTGATAGCTTTCAGCGGGACCTTTAAAAATCTCAAGATGCCGACGCCAATTAGTGTAAATCGCTCACAGAAAAGACGACAACAGTTGTCACTTGCAAGGTGTAATCAGAAAAAGGGAATGGAAGAGAAGGGAAAGCAATCGAATGAAGCAGACGGTGAAATTACTTCACAAAGTGCATCGATGCGCAAGCTGTCCGCCGGACAACAGGAGAGAGACCAACGCGCCACAGCAGTGGCTCATTCATGTCGCGCGTTTGAATGAACTGATCGCCGGGTTGATTTGTCCCAATTGTGCAGGGACAGGGCTTAAAATAAACATTGATCCACAGAATCGTGGGTTCTGTTGCAGTTTGCTTCTAGAGTGCAGTTTGCGTGAAAGAGATTGCTACCGCAAAAGTGTGTAGGCTATACATCTCCGCGCCTTGAAGACGCAACCAGGAACGATGTCGCATTTGATGTCAATGTGCGGATGGTGCTCTTAGCACACGAGTTAGGATTGGGATATGCAGCTCTCAACAAGATCACTAGTGTTGGGGATTCCCAGGCTTCATCTTAAAACCTACCAGAGGCATGACAAGAAAGTGACAGGTAGGCTATGGAAACAGGACTGAGATAGATGTCTCACTTTCTCTCTCTCTCAAGGATTTGTATAGCACATTTCATACATAGCCTACTGTAATGGCAACACAATGCACTTTATAGATAGAAGGGAAGGGGTGTGTGCATACTAATCATACCCCTAATAGGGGAAAAGTAAAAAAAGTTCTAGCTCTCTCTCTCTCGCTGTAACATTTGGCTTTCCCCGCAGTGTAGGCTATTTGTCTATATTACGGCAAGGCTCCACTGTTGCGTGTTGTAGGCTATAATGTGGATGAAGTAATGACCCACAGAATAATATAGTGAATAATATTTCATTCAGTATTTTGTGTATTGTGGTCAGTTTTACTTTATATCAATAAAACACAACCATATGAAGAGTTAGTGATACACTTCATTTTAAAATGTATGAGACAAATATGACATGACGAGAGTGACGGGTAGTCTATGGAAACAGGGTTAGATAGACCTCTCTCTGTCTGTCTGTCTGTCTCTGTGTCTCTCAAATCAAACTTGATTTATATAGCACATTTCATACATAATGTAGGCCTACATAATGGCAACACAATGCACCTTAGAGAGAGAAGGGAGAGGGTAGGCTATGTACTGTATATACTTATCCTATATCAGTATATTGTTGTCTTTTTTGAATTGCATCAATAAGGCTTGGTCAGATGAAGAGAATCACTATACATTTCATTTCAGTGGCAGAAATTGAGAGAGGGCTGGAGTCACTGCACAGAACCAGGGAGCAGGTCAGCAATAGCTGAGGCCATCACGGTCAGTGTGAAACGTAGGCGCAAGAGCATGAGCACAGCTAAGAAACTGAAAAGGCATCAGCAGGAAATGGATGAGGGGCCTACATATGGAGCAGGCATGGAAAACTAGGCTGTAGACAGGCATGGTCAACTAGGCTGTGTTATAGAGGTAGACATACAACAAACTAGGTTGGCAGTTCTACTGGTGGCAGTGTGTGTGTGTGCGCGTGTGTGTGTGTGTGAGAGAGACTGGTTCTATTCAGTTCATAAATGCTGTGTT
>NC_140267.1:3090497-3152997 GCF_949987555.1 Borostomias antarcticus | reverse complement strand
CCCTCCATCTTTGCCCTCTTGTTTTTCGGAGGGCTTGACCCCGCGGCCCCTGCCGGGCTGCCCCTACTCTTGAATGGCTGAACACGCCCAAATTATTCGGCGAAGGATGTCCCGCAATTAGCGCCGTTGGTCCCGTCCAGGGTGATTAACGAGATGCGTCTGTTCTTGCGGGCCCCTGCGCGACTCGCCCGCAATTAGTGGTCCGGGGGGGCGCCCGTACCGAGGGGGGGGGGGGGGGGGCGGTGTCTGTCACTTTTGATTTGCCCGGGGGGGACAAAGAGCCCCGACCTGTGCCCCACTTTTCACACATCCCCGACTGGGTAACGAGGGAACAAAGCAGCCTCTTCAAGGCTGGGGGGGGGGGGGGAGAAGACAGCCGGCCCGACCTCGAGAGGAGGCCGAGCGGTGTGTGTGTGTGTGGTGGTGTGTGAGGGGGGGAGAGGAGGCCGAGCGGTGTGTGTGTGTGGTGGTGCGAGAGGAGGCCGAGCGGTGTGTGTGTGTGGTGGTGTGTGAGGGGGGGGGAGAGGTGGAGAGAGGCGGAGTGTCAGGCCGATTGCTGCCATGTGTGAGCATGTACGGGTTTTGTAGGCCTCTCAAACTTGTGTAGAGATACTAAGACTAAGTGTGTGTTTATGGCGGCAATGTGGATATCAGGTGGTCCAGCCCAGAAGCAGGACAGAACAACAACATGGCTCCGGCAGAGATAGCACAGCGGAAGTGTCGGCCCGGGGAGAGGAGGTGCCTCTCCCCTATCAGGTGTCCAGGCATGATGGGACAAGCAGGGGAGAGACGGGGAGCGCTTCGGGAGGAAGGAAGCAGTCGCTCCATCAGCCGTGACACACGCCCACACACACACACACACACACACACACACACACACACACACGAGTGACATGGAGAGTTGGAGACCCTCTATCAGGGGCCGGGGGAGGTCAGTAGCAGATACAGACTGGCGTCTCTGGGGGGCCAAAAGAACAACAGAGAGAGAGAGAGAGAGAGAGAGAGAGAGAGAGAGAGTGAGAGAGAGAGAGAGAGAGAGACAGAGAGAGAGAGACAGAGACAGAGAGAGAGAGACAAAGAGAGAGAGAGAGAGAGAGAGAGAGAGAGACAGACAGAGAGAGGTCAAAAGCAGTCAGAAGAATCCTTCAAGAAAACACAAAAACCAGCGACCAGCACTAAAGAGGCTTCTGAAAGACGATTTCGACGACTAGGCAGAGTTCGCGGCCCCTCTAGTTCACTGGCTGGTAAACTTTCACTGCAGACGTCCCAGTAACAGCTCTCTCTCTCTCTCTCTCTCTCTCTCTCTCTCTCCCTCTCTCTCTCTCTGCGCCGGGCCGGGCCGGGCCGTGTCTGGACTTGTCGGAGATACAGCCAGCAGTTAAACAACAAACCCTTCTGTCTGAGTGGGTGTATCCGAGACTGCGGCCGGGAAGGGGGACTAACACGGCACTTTTTAATCATTATTAACTAACCGTTCTAAATCCCACACCCTCGTCTGTTGCCTGCTTGCTCTCTGTCTGCCTACCTGTCTGTCTGCCTCGTCTGCCTGTCTGTCTGCCTGCCTGCCTGTCTGTCTGTCTGTCTGTCTGCCTGTCTGTCTGTCTGTCTGTCTGTCTGTCTGTCTGCGTGCTACTTGCTCTGTTGTTCTTTGTTCTACTCAGTAAGTAAGTACACTTTATTTATAAAGCGCTTTTCACAGCAAGAATGCACAAAGCGCTTCACAATACAAATAACACATAAAAAGGAAGAAAGAGCGACATAAAACGTGCACCCTTTAGGCTAGAGTGGCTGCCGGCTTCCCAATTCTTCCCAATGGTCTGTTATTGTATTTGCCCGATGTGGTGATTGTACGCAAGTAGAGGGTGTCGCTGCCGTTCCTTTAACTGTGCTGAGATGTCTGGATGTGCGATGCCGTTCTTTTAACTTCACTTTAGACATTCCCCTTTAGCCCCGCCCCCCTTCCCAGAAGAGCCTCTGCCTTTTGCCAGGCCGCGATCGTAGATAAGAATTTCTTCTTTTAAGTCTTGCCTGGTTCAATAAAAGTTCCAAAAAAACGAAAAAGCTACCAACGAGCCCTTGTAATGGTGAGCCATTACAACAAAGGTGGAGTGAAAGAGTTCTTGGGTGGTTGAGGCGAGGTTCTCCCTCCCCCTGGAGGGAGAGAAGAAAGGAGGCATTGTCAGGTGAGATGGTGCCGGTTCCACCTGTATAGAATAATCACCCTTATAGCCGAGCACTGAGGCATGGACGCCTCGCCGGGGAAGGAATTCTAGGTCGCACCACTCAATGGATGCTGGGAAATTCGACGGACTGGAAATCCAAGGAGAGGTAGCAGGAGTGAGACTCTTGGAAGGTCTTGAAGTCGGAGTGAAATTCGCTTCGATTTCGTACCATCGTTGGTGGGAAAAATTGGAGGCAAGTTTATTACCAAATCATTTAGAAATTATTTCTTTTCGATCGTTTTTAATTATACAAATGGGTGCTTTGAAAATCACTGCACAACCTACACTTATTTCCCACATTCAGAAATTGGCACTTTGTGACATCAGGAAGCTGCCTCATTTGCATATAGCCTATCACAGCGTGTATTTGCTGATGATTGACACCGAGGGACACCAGTAAAACCAGGTGGGCGGAGCCTACTTGAAAATTTGCTCGGACATTTTCCGAACTAGCGCGCCATGAACGGACGGTCAGAGCTTCCCCACAGAGAACAGCCTCATCTTGACAAGTCCTTTTGAAATGTGCTGCTGACTCTGATGTTTGTTTGATGTCGTGGTTTGGGGTATATATATCGAACGGGCAATCTTTGGTCTTGGAGCAAAAGAAAATATTACATTTGTGGTTCTTTTGTTTATAAAGATTTTAAAATGATGATAAACATCGTATTATCTCGTCATTTCAATGTCTTATAATGTGAGACTTTTTATTTACAAAATGTGCTAGTATGCTGATGTCCCTGGCTAGCTATTGAAGTGATAAGAATCTCTCCATTAGGTCAAGGATGGACAGAGACATCCATAGAAGTGTATAGGATGGTGTTGTGTTGTGATTACAGCTTAGGCTACTACAGGATACAGAACATCTTCCCATTTCCTGAACGATTCTCCATCAACCGGAGGAAAACGCAATACTAAGTATGGTTGGCCTGAGATCCAGGCCTTTCTGTCCAACCCCCAACGGCCCGATCTGTATTCCTCTCTCTCTCTCTCTCCTCCCTGGATCCAAGCCACCCTGAAACCAGCTTCAGTTTGGAAATCACACGAGCACACAAGCCCCTGGAAATCACACACACATACGAGCACACAGCCCCTGGGAATCACACACACACACACACAAGCCCCTGGAAATCACACACACACACACACACACACACACACACAACACACACAACACACACAACACACACACACAGCCCCTGGAAATCACACACACACGAGCACATATAACCCCTCTCATCTGGAAATCCCAGACACATAAGCGCACACACACACACACACACACACACACACACACACACACACACACACACACACACACTCCCTCATCTGGACATCTGCTCTGTAAAACGACCCTGAAGCTGGAAGGCCTTCTTTGTTCAGGGGGGCTCGCAGATATGGATAAATCAGCCCTAATGCCTCTCCACTTCCCTCTCTGGACGGCCGGAGGGTGGACCAGACGTCAATAATCAGCCCTTAATGGATCCGCACTTCCCGCTCTGCTTGGCTACAGCGCAGCGTAAATAACAACAACGCCTGATTGACCTCATGTAACCATTTCAAACCTCATCTCAAACGAATGACACGTACTAATATCAGGGCTTTCTCTTATTGGCTGAGGGGGGGGAAGGCGGTCTGATAACGCCCTGGTCGTCGGCAGCCGGGCGAAGAGGAGAGGTCTGTAAACGGAGAGAGATTTTCTTTTCTGTCCGTAGACTGGGACAGAGCTCCTCGCTAAAAGCTCTCCTCCTCCTCCTGTTGCTGCCTCCATGGCGAGAGCAGTGTGGTATGCCGCTCCGCTCTCCCCCCCCCGGCCCTCCCCCTCCCCCCTCCCTCTCCCAGCCTTGGCCCCTCCCCCCCTCCCTCTCCCAGCCTTGGCCCGGCTCCCTGGCCCCTCCCCCCTCCCTCTCCCAGCCTTGGCCCCTCCCCCTCCCTCTCCCAGCCTTGGCCCCGATCCCCGGCCCCTCCCCCCTCCCTCTCCCAGCCTTGGCCCGGCTCCCCGGCCCCTCCTGGAAGCCCCTCCTTACGGGCAGCTCTCTCTCCGTGTCGGCGCCCTGCCCGACATGCCTTTCAAGGCCTGCTAGACTGCAGGGCAGACTTTCTGGCTCCGCCGCCATTGTTTGCTTGGCTGCTCTGCGCCTCAACCAGGGAGTGGATTAGCATAAGAATACCCTCCTAGTGCTCCCCCCCTGCTCCTCTCGCAGAGTCAAACTGTCCTGCGTCTCCGTCTCTACGCCGCGCTCGGCTGGACGTCCTGCGTCTCCGTCTCTACGCGCTCAGCTGGGCGTCCTGCGTCTCCCTCTCTACGCCCTCAGCTGGACGTCCTGCCTTACCCTCTCTACGCCCTCAGCTGGACGTCCTGCCTCTCCCTCTCTACGCCCTCAGCTGGACTGTCCTGCGTCTCCCTCTCTACGCCCTCAGCTGGACTGTCCTGCGTCTCCCTCTCTACGCCCTCAGCTGGACGTCCTGCGTCTCTCTCTCTACGCCCTCAGCTGGGCGTCCTGCGTCTCTCTCTCTACGCCCTCAGCTGGGCGTCCTGCGTCTCTCTCTCTACGCCCTCAGCTGGGCGTCCTGTGTCTCCCTCTCTACGCCCTCAGCTGGACGTCCTGCCTTACCCTCTCTACGCCCTCAGCTGGACGTCCTGCCTCTCCCTCTCTACGCCCTCAGCTGGACTGTCCTGCGTCTCTCTCTCTACGCCCTCAGCTGGGCGTCCTGCGTCTCCCTCTCTCTACGCCCTCAGCTGGGTGTCCTGCGTCTCCCTCTCTACGTCCTCAGCTGGGTGTCCTGTGTCTCCCCCTCCAGTGACCGCAATATGATTAAAGAATATTGTTCAAACAAACGGATGGAGGTGTGTTTTATCTGACATAGAAGCTAATCTATCATGACAATATGCCAGTGGTAACACCTCTGAGTCATAAAGCATATCCCAGCATGCACCATTCTCATCTATCGTACCAGGGAGGAGCCAGGGTGATAAAGGCCTAGAACATCACACCTACTGGGTAAGGCTATATGGACATTTGACGTTTGTCTGCAGGATAATCCAATACGGAAAGGCCCCACGAGTCCTGTAACCATGGTGAACTGGTGCCGGTGTCACACCTGTTGGCGTGGGACAGTCAGCAGTGTGGGACAGCCAGCGGTGTTGGCGTGGGAGGAAGGCAAGGCTGATCTAGGCAGGCAGGGGATCACACTCTGCAGGCAGGGGATCACCTTAACACCGGTCCTTAACACCGGTCCACGGCTCTCCATGTTTTACCATGAGCTTGTGGCGGAGGTGAGGCGTTGGTGCTGAATAGAGAGCTCTCTTTACAGAGGTCACTTCCTTCTGGGCTGTGTTTAGCTGAACACCCTCCCTTCTGAGCCGTGTTTAGCTGAACACCACCAGTGTGTCTCACTCTTACCTCCCACAAGCACCGATTACTGGCAACGCAGCTAATGGAGTCTCTAATAAGGCGTGAACACGCGCCGCACGCTGACATGTGGACGACCTCGCACACGGCTGATGTGAGCGGCGCCGGTGCCCTTGTCCAGATCGAGGCCCCCCTCGGAGAGGTCAGAAAATAAAAACCGACCTCAAGCCGGCCGATTCAAAACCACCCCGTTCTTTAAATATTGTTTTTGCTCTGACCCGCGGGCCGGTTCCGGCAGGGTGCCCAGTGTTGCTCCTCGGATGTCCTGGCGCCCTCCCAGGGAGCAGAGACTTTCTGACCAGGCTTTCCATTACCTGAGCACACATTCCGGGGTGAGACATGCCTGGGTGTGACAGGCCTGGGTGAGACAGACGGCCGGGGTGAGACAGGCGGCCGGGGTGAGACAGACGGCCTGGGTGAGACAGACGGCCTGGGTGAGACAGGCGGCCTGGGTGAGACAGACAGCCTGAGCGTCTCCGGCGTCTCCCTCGGACGCAGCGTCCCACCCCCCCAGGTCACAGGTAGCAGGGTGCGAGGGTCAGTCCTCGTCAGGTCTGGGACGGTGTCCTCATCGCCATCCACAGCCTTGGCGGCGTTCAGTTCCACTCAAGCTACAGCTAATCCCCAGCACTACTCTGCTTTACTAGATGCATATATCCTCATTCTCAAATGAGACATTCTCATTGGATTCAGAATCGATTAATCGATGTTTTTATTAACCCAGCCCTATTTATTATCCAAGTGTGTTTAGTTGTACTAACCGCCCCCTCCTTCCTACAACTCTACCGTTAAGAGAGTGTGCTGACAGCCAGCAGAGACAATGGAGGAAGGCCAGAGCTCCGCCCCCCAGGATGGAGGGGGGGGTGGGTTGGTCCAGAGAGGTACAGTAGAAGCCCCCCGTAGGAACCAAGGGCTCGCCACAGCGGAGGGGGCGGGGCATGTTTCCGTGGCGCTTAATCTGCCGAGGGGATAACTACCAGCTTCTTCCGTCAACAAGCCGGGAGGCGCGGGAGTTGCTGTGTGGGATTTACGGTCCGGCAGGAGTGCAAGCTTCCCACATGACAAGGCTGGCTGCGTCGCTGTCAACACCCCGCCCGCCACCCCCCTCACCCCCCCAACACTCCCCCAACCTCCCCAACACTCCCCCAACACTCCCCCAACCTCCCCAACACTCCCCCAACCTCCCCAACACTCCCCCAACCTCCCCAACACTCCCCCAACACTCCCCCAACACTCCCCCAACACTCCCCCAACCTCCCCAACACTCCACCCCCCTCACCAACAATCCCCCAACACTCCACCCCCCTCCCCAACACTCCACCCCCCTCCCCAACACTCCCCCAACCTCCCCAACACTCCCCAACTCTCCACCCCCCTCCCCAACACTCCCCAACCTCCCCAATACTCCCCCAACCTCCCCAACTCTCCACCCCCCTCCCCAACACTCCCCAACCTCCCCAACACTCCCCCCAACCTCCCCAACACTCTCCCCAATTGCCCCAGCACTCCCCCAACCTCCCCAACACTCCACCCCCCTCACCAACACTCAACCCCAACCTCCCCAACACTCAACCCCACTCCCCAACACTCCCCCAACACTCCACCCCCCTCCCCAACACTCCACCCCCCTCCCCAACACTCCCCCAACCTCCCCAACACTCCCCCAACCTCCCCAACACTCCCCCAACCTCCCCAACATTCCCCCAACCTCCCCAACAGTCCACCCCCCTCCCCAACACTCCACCCCCCTCCCCAACACTCCCCCAACCTCCCCAACACTCCCCCAACCTCCCCAACACTCCCCCAACCTCCCCAACACTCCACCCCCCTCCCCAACACTCCCCCAACCTCCCCAACACTCCCCCAACCCCCCCAACACTCCCCCAACACTCCACCCCCTTCACCAACACTACACCCCCCTCCCCAACACTACCCCAACCTCCCCAACACTCCCCCAACCTCCCCAACACTCCCCCAACCTCCCCAACACGCCACCCCCCTCCCCAACACTCCCCCAACCTCCCCAACACTCCCCCAACCTCCCCAACACTCCCCCAACCTCCCCAACACTCCACCCCCCTCACCAACACTCAACCCCAACCTCCCCAACACTCAACCCCACTCCCCAACACTCCCCCAACACTCCACCCCCCTCCCCAACACTCCCCCAACCTCCCCAACACTCCCCCAACCTCCCCAACACTCCCCCAACCTCCCCAACATTCCCCCAACCTCCCCAACAGTCCACCCCCCTCCCCAACACTCCACCCCCCTCCCCAACACTCCCCCAACCTCCCCAACACTCCCCCAACCTCCCCAACACTCCCCCAACCTCCCCAACACTCCACCCCCCTCCCCAACACTCCCCCAACCTCCCCAACACTCCCCCAACCCCCCCAACACTCCCCCAACACTCCACCCCCTTCACCAACACTACACCCCCCTCCCCAACACTACCCCAACCTCCCCAACACTCCCCCAACCTCCCCAACACTCCCCAACCTCCCCAACACTCAACCCCACTCCCCAACACTCCCCCAACACTCCACCCCCCTCCCCAACACTCCACCCCCCTCCCCAACACTCCCCCAACCTCCCCAACACTCCCCCAACCTCCCCAACACTCCCCCAACACTCCCCCAACCTCCCCAACATTCCCCCAACCTCCCCAACAGTCCACCCCCCTCCCCAACACTCCACCCCCCTCCCCAACACTCCCCCAACCTCCCCAACACTCCCCCAACCTCCCCAACACTCCACCCCCCTCCCCAACACTCCCCCAACCCCCCCAACACTCCCCCAACACTCCACCCCCTTCACCAACACTACACCCCCCTCCCCAACACTCCCCCAACCTCCCCAACACTCCCCCAACCTCCCCAACACGCCACCCCCCTCCCCAACACTCCCCCAACCTCCCCAACACTCCCCCAACCTCACCAACACTCCCCCAACCTCCCCAACACGCCACCCTCCTCCCCAACACTCCCCCAACCTCCCCAACACTCCCCCAACCTCCCCAACACTCCCCCAACCTCCCCAACACGCCACCCCCCTCACCAACACTCCACCCCCCTCACCAACACTCCCCCCCAAAATGCCACCCCCAACCCCCTTCCTGACAAGCCTGGCTGCAGCGCTGTCAACACGGCACACCCCACCCCCCAACACTCCCCTCCCCTGAAACACGCTTCCCTCAACCCGTTTCCCCTCAACATTCAACCCGTTGAGACGGACCCCAGCCCTGCCCTGGGAGAGCGGACAGCCGAGGTGGTCAGGCACCGGAGTGGGCAGGCGGGAACCGGAGGAAAGGCGGGCGTGTTTTAAACAGCGAGGAACGCGAGGTATCCAGGGCTCCACATCCTCCCTGGACATATGGTAGCAATTTCCTCCGGCAGACTCACTGACTCTGTCTGAAGGACCGACTCGCTCAAGAGCTTCTCCTGTTTCCTTCGCAAACACAAAGGCCAGTGAAACGCTCTCCCTTCAAATCAAGTCTTTTTTTTTGTTCAAACGCTATCGAGGTGTCTCTACAGCCCCGTGTACAAAGATATGCTGCCGTGAAGAAGGCCTCTCATTATGCCAGATTTGCTGGTTTGTACTGAAGCAAACAAAGCCGGCGTAAACGATTCAGCTGTGAAACCTCGGCTGACGGCTTAACGGCCGAACGAAACGACCCCCTATTTCGCGTTCGTACATTCTATAGGCGGACGGCGTAACGGCGTCGACGTTCCCGCCCTTCGACACGCTGTGTAAAACGGGACTAGGATGTCGAACGTTCTTTTCTGAAGACGCAAAAACGGGTAGAATAAAGAAATTGAAGCCGAAAAGAACCACGGCACGCACGCGTGCCCACTCCCAGATGTGTCCCGAACCCCCCCGGGAGCGCACGAGCAATCAGGCCTCTTCCTGCTGGTTATTAATCACATGGGCAGACGGCCCCAATGACCCGATCTGGGCCTGCAATTAAGAACCAGGAAACCCCGTGAGTGGCCAGTCCTGCAGAGTGTTGGTGAGGTTGGGGGAGTGTTGGTGAGGTTGGGGGAGTGTTGGGGAGGGGGGTGGAGTGTTGGGGAGGTTTGGGGGAGTGTTGGGGAGGTTGGGGGGAGTGTTGGGGAGGTTGGGGGAGTGTTGGTGAGGTTGGGGGAGTGTTGGGGAGGTTGGGGGAGTGTTGGGGAGGGGGGTGAAGTGTTGGGGAGGTTGGGGGAGTGTTGGGGAGGGGGGTGGAGTTTTGGGGAGGTTGGGGGGAGTGTTGGGGAGGGGGGTGGAGTGTTGGGGAGTGTTGGGGAGGGGGGGGAGTGTTGGGGAGGGGGGGGGAGTGTTGGGGAGGGGGGTGGAGTGTTGGGGAGGTTGGGGGAGTGTTGGGGAGGTTGGGGGAGTGTTGGGGAGGGGAGTGTTGGGGAGGGGGGTGGAGTGTTGGGGAGGTTGGGGGAGTGTTGGGGAGGTTGGGGGAGTGTTGGGGGAGTGTTGGGGAGGTTGGAGGAGTGTTGGGGAGGGGGGTGAAGTGTTGGGGAGGTTGGGGGAGTGTTGGGGAGGGGGGGGGAGTTTTGGGGAGGTTGGGGGGAGTGTTGGGGAGGGGGGTGGAGTGTTGGGGAGGTTGGGGGAGTGTTGGGGAGGTTGGGGGAGTGTTGGGGAGGTTGGGGGAGTGTTGGGGAGGGGGGTGGACTGTTGGGGAGGGGGGGGGAGTGTTGGGGAGGGGGGTGGAGTGTTGGGGAGGGGGGGGGAGTGTTGGGGAGGGGGGTGGAGTGTTGGGGAGGTTGGGGGAGAGTTGGGGAGGTTGGGGGAGAGTTGGGGAGGTTGGGGGAGTGTTGGGGAGGGGGGTGGACTGTTGGGGAGGGGGGGGGAGTGTTGGGGAGGGGGGTGGAGTGTTGGGGAGGGGGGGGGAGTGTTGGGGAGGGGGGTGGAGTGTTGGGGAGGTTGGGGGAGAGTTGGGGAGGTTGGGGGAGAGTTGGGGAGGTTGGGGGAGTCCAGCGTTCATCTGGTCAGTGGAGGTAAACGGGGAGGGGGGTGATCGGTGGTGCCCCCATCTCAAAAACTAACATTTGTTTATGTTCCGCGCTGCCTTGGAAGAAAAATCAGAGGCCGGATCCAAACAGAGATGCCATTCACCAGGCGAGCGAGCGACCACAACACAGCCGGCTCACATTAAAGGCTGTATGGGCCCGAGCGTAGGTCATCGCATGGCATAATCCAGAACAGGGGTCCCATCCTACCCCCGTGTGTGTGTGTGTGTGTGTGTGTGAGTGTGTGTGTGTGTGTGTGTGTGTGTGTCTTACTTCACAGAGGGATTCATAGTAACGGAGCATGTTGAGGTGGAGGAGGAGGTGGTGTGTGTGTGTGTGTGTGTGTGTGTGTGTGTGTGTGTGTGGTGCCAGTCCTACCTCACAGAGGGGTCCATAGTGCAGGAGCGTGTGGAGGAGGAGGTGTGTGTGTGTGTGTGTGTGTGTGTGTGTGGTGCCAGTCCTACCTCACAGAGGGGTCCATAGTGCAGGAGCGTGTGGAGGAGGAGGTGTGTGTGGGGCGGGGCAGCGGCAGGTCAAACACATCGTGGAGGAGACGAGCTGGGGGCCCCTGGTCAGAACAGCCAGGCATGACACCATGACACCTGGTGAGGGGAGACAGGGGTTCAGGTTAGCATGACCAACACCACCATTCACACACCAATGGCGGCAGCTGCCATGCAAGGTGCTAGCCTGCTCATTGGGAGCAATTTTGGATTCAGTGTCTTTCCCGAGGACACTTCAACATGTGGACAGGAGGAGCTGGGATTCGAACCGCCGACCCTACGATCGTTGGTCGACCCGCTGGACAAAACGACGGACAAAAATGATTCAGTGTTGAATCATGAAGCTGATTGAAGCAGGTTGGGGCTGCAGAGCTGAGCAGGGGAGGTATCAGATGACAGGGCTAATTCCAGGAGACACACTACAGACAGACAGACAGACAGACAGGCAGACAGACAGGCCTGTCAGACAGACAGACAGGCAGACAGCACAGACAGACAGACAGACAAGCCGGCTGGAGAGAAACCCGGGGAACCCTACCTAACCCACAACACCGCTATCCAGGGAAACGGGCCCCCCATCAGGATCAGGACCAGAATGGTACCAGCTCTAGAAGGCTAGCAGAGTCCTCCATCTGTGTGGCGTCAAGGTGTCTGAACACTGCCCCAACCAACGCCAACCAACACCAATGTTGGATTTGATGTGCCGTGTTTGTCGGCGACTGCTGGCGTTAGTTGGATGGATTTTACAGCCGAATTTTAAACTTCCAACAACTGCCAACTTTAGTCCAACTAGGTGGTGGGCCGAAGGGCGATTTCTTGATTTTGAAATAAAGTCTTTGAGGGATTACGAGATATTTTGTGCGTAGATTCTAGACATCTATATGAGTAAGAAATAAATTGTTGGCACTTCCATTAGCTGCACGATTTTCTGTAATCCGTAACTTTTAATCGTTCTTAATGTTCAGGCAACTTGGACGGGCAACTACAGTTTGGGTCCATCCTACATGACGTATCGCGAAATTAGCCAATGAAGTGCTTCAAAAGTAGAGGCTCGTTTGAATCAGCGTGACGCTAGTCAGAATGTAAACAATCGCCACATGAACGGGACAGTCATGCATAGAGGTTTAGGCTAGAAGCATGACAGTCCGATATCGTTCTGGTTAGCCTACAACCGTCTTATACAAAACCTTTCATCTGCATCCTAGTACCATTTGGAAAAAACAAGTCAGTGGTCATCATGTGTTTTTAGCCTCTGAGAGGTGCTGGCCCAGAGAGATGGGGAAGGTGGGATACTGGGGGTCCCCATAAGTCTCCTCCTGGTGGGCCATGGCGGCGGTCTGTTTGGAGGGGGGGGGTCTGGAGAAGCCCCTGCTCTGGCTGGGGGGGGGATAAGTGGAGCAGCATGTTGAGGAGCTGGCCCAGCGGCCTGCGAGCCCCGGTGCCGCTCTCCACACCAACACAGGACCCATTCAGAGCTCCTCCGCTCTCAAAAGAGCCTTTCTTTAGTCGTGACGTCGTCACAGCGGGTTTACATTCGACCGGACGGCCGGCGACCGGGACGCTCTCGCGGCGCGGGGGGAAAATAAACGGCGCTGCGTCAAATCGGGTCGAGCGGAGCGGGATCCGGTCCGTAGGGTGTGGCCAGGCCAGAGCAGCGGCAGGGGAGGAGGGAGGGGCCAGAGTCCACGCCAAAAACACCCTGGTAAAAGAACACCAGAGCAGCAAGCGTTCCTTACGCTTGTTTATTTTTTGCCAAACGAGAAGAAAATAGCAGTAAAAAAAAAACGCTAGTAAAGTGGTTGGGTTGCCAAAAACGACACACACACACACGCACACATACACGCACACACACAATGCAAAAAACATAAACGGTGGACTCGTTTTTAGGGCGAGTGGACGCCGGCGTGCGGGGGATCAGCTGTGCTCGTCTGTTTACGACAGGACATCTCTGGGACGGCCGGTGTCTCCACACCAGGCCCGGGGTCACCGGAGGGTGCAGCCGATAATTGGCAACTAACGGCGCTGCGGCTATTTATAAAGCTGAGAGCGGAGAGGGGATGTGTCCCGAGGCCCGGGAGCTCTGTCACAGCGCCGCGGAGATATTCTGGGTTAAGGCTACGAGGAGACCTACGTAGGAGAGACCTACGGGAAGCCTTAAAGTCGCACTGGAATGAAAAAAGCATTCTGTCCCATTTTGGTCATAGTGTTCACCTATTCAACGATGTATGCCAAAAATTTAGAAAATTCTACTTTTGTTGTAATCTTATATCAAAGTATATAATTTCTTACTTCCTGCAAAACGGTAGGTCACGTGCGATGACGACAACAGGTACCTTAGATTTTAGCCCAATAATCTCACGACATCCACCCGTCAATCAACGCTATCCTTCTATCGAATCTGTCTAAAGTTCTTAAAACCCGTCCACTTGTCAATGTTCCAATCAAATCCCTCTAAACATTATGTCCCGCCCTCATAGCTTGTTTGCGTCGGAAATACGTCAAACTACGGAAGTTAGATGATCTCAAACGTCCGTTTCAGTGCGACTTTAAAGAGAGAGAAACAGAGAGTAGTCCCCGTCGGTCCAGAGGTGCCACTACCGCCCCGGGGGTCGTTGGTCACGCGGGGACACGTTTGTGGACGGAAACGATCGCAGACCGCCATCGGCGCAACAGGCACGCGGGTCAACGAGTTTTTGCCTGTCATGAAGCATAAAAATGTCCCCGAGCGCTTCCACGCAAATTCCTCTCCCTCAGCAAACGCGGCCTGAGATGTGAGAACGCACGCGTCTGACAGGGGAGTTGTGTAACCTGTCTTTCTCACTGACGGGACACAACAGCACGCAAGCACGCCGGCCGTGAGGGAACGCCACAGCCAGGAAGAAGCGAGGGGCGCCCGCCTGCACACACACACAGAGCCCAGTCAGGAACCAGGACGACGGGGTGACGCATGTGAACGCGGGTGCGCTAGGGACGGAAAAGGAAGCCAAGCGTTTGGAGATTGCGTGGCTGGAGTTGATTCGGCGGGCTTTAGCAAAACCAACAGAGTGGCACGAGAGCAGAGGGGGGTGAGCTGAGGCTGGGGGGGGGGGCGGCTAACGCCATCAAAGAGAACAATCAGCCAGAGCCAACTGAAATTAAACACCAGGATGGAGAGGGGGGGGCTCTGCGCATACAGGGCTGCTCTGTCATTCACACAGGGCTGATCTGTCACTCACACAGGGCTGCTCTATCACTATCACAGGGCTGCTCCATCACAGGGCTGCTCCATCACTCACACAGGGCTGCTCTATCACTCACACAGGGCTGCTCTATCACTCACACAGGGCTGCTCTATCACTCTCACAGGACTGCTCTATCACTCACACAGGGCTGCTCTATCACTCACACAGGGCTGCTCTATCACAGGGATTGATCAAGGGCGAGTGTGAAATAGCAGCCACGGACTCAGCGGGTTATCCGAGATGCGGTAGCAGCGGCCAGAGCTCCTGCTGGCGGGGAGTGAAGCTCTTCAACTCGCCTGTCACTGGCTCCCTGGAGGAATTTAGCCTGGCTGCAATAACGTTATCGCCAACGGAATGAATACCATCTACTAGCAAACAAAACATGTTCAGCTATAATTAAACAGTTAAAACTAAGATGCCTGGATAAAAAAAGTATGTCTCCAATGGATATATTTGACAAAATCGAAAAACATGCAAGCCGGTTTTCATTGCTAACTCAAAGCGGGGAGAGCCGAGAGAGCCGGGAACGTGCGTCTACATTTCACAGAAACGTGAACCTGTTCGTGGACGCGCGTAGGCCAGAAAAGCACAACTGCGCAAGTACAAAAGGCACCGGAAGAACTACAAATTTTCCAAGATGGCGCGGTTCAATAGGGCTTCACTTTAGATTTAGAATCCCGGGGGGCCTGCTCGCAGCACTCAACAGAACGCAGGCCTGTGATTCGTCAGACAGCATGAGCGCCTGTGATTCGTCAGCGCGCCCCAGCTCACACAACACAGATGGCTGTGATTTGTGGGGCTCACATGCTGAGCGGAGAGGTTTCAAACCAGAAATCTGTGATTTTTAGTGTAACGGGATACTCAAAAGAATGCAATAATTCTGGCCTCTTGCAATTAGTCCTGCAGAGACTGAAATCCTGAGTCCGGGAGGGAAATGAACCACTATCAGGGGTTAAATGAACCACTCTATTAGGGGTTAAATGAACCACTCTATCAGGGGTTAAATGAACCACTCTATCAGGGGTTAAATGAACAACTCTATCAGGGGTTAAATGAACCACTCTATCAGGGGTTAAATGAAACACTCTATCAGGGGTTAAATGAACCACTCTATCAGGGGTTAAATGAACAACTCTATCAGGGGTTAAATGAACAACTCTATCAGGGGTTAAATGAACCACTCTATCAGGGGTTAAATGAACCACTCTATCAGGGGTTAAATGAACAACTCTATCAGGGGTTAAATGAACAACTCTATCAGGGGTTAAATGAACCACTCTATCAGGGGTTAAATGAACCACTTTATCAGGGGTTAAATGAACAACTCTATCAGGGGTTAAATGAACCACTCTATCAGGGGTTAAATGAACCACTTTATCAGGGGTTAAATGAACAACTCTATCAGGGGTTAAATGAACCACTCTCAGGGGTTAAATGAACCACTCTATCAGGGGTTAAATGAACCACTCTATCAGGGGTTAAATGAACCACTCTATCAGGGGTTAAATGAACCACTCTATCAGGGGTTAAATGAACCACTCTATCAGGGGTTAAATGAACCACTCTATCAGGGGTTAAATGAACCACTCTATCAGGGGTTAAATGAACCTCTCTATCAGGGGTTAAATGAACCACTCTATCAGGGGTTAAATGAACCACTCTATCAGGGGTTAAATGAACCACTCTATCAGGGGTTAAATGAACCACTCTATCAGGGGTTAAATGAACCACTCTATCAGGGGTTAAATGAACAACTCTATCAGGGGTTAAATGAACCACTATCAGGGGTTAAATGAACCACTCTATCAGGGGTTAAATGAACAACTCTATCAGGGGTTAAATGAACCACTATCAGGGGTTAAATGAACAACTCTATCAGGGGTTAAATGAACCACTATCAGGGGTTAAATGAACCACTCTATCAGGGGTTAAATGAACCACTATCAGGGGTTAAATGAACCACTCTAGGGGTCAAGACAGGCCTAGCTTCAGAGGGATCACCACATAACACACAGAGGGATTATCTAGTAAGTAAATGCGAAAGCGACTAGAGAAAGACAGACACCCCAGGCCTTGAAACCTGCTCATTCTACAGGGTTAACCGGTGGTTGTGAGGGGCCGGCGTGGGGGAGGGGTGACGGAGCGCTCCTCCCTATCTTCCTAAGCAGGACTCTCCAGGAATGCCGTTCTCTTCAGCCGACTTCTCTCCACATTTGGACAGCAGAAAGGGCTGCCTGCTCTCGTTGGGCTGCGCCGCTCGTCACATGACCACACCCCCCCCCCCCCCCCCCCCGAAAAACACACCAGGGAACACAAATTACATTTTCTCGGTTTTGTAAAAAGGGAAGGATTTCCCCAAATAAAACTATGTAAACAACCTCCCAACCTTTTCACTTTCTCCATTAAGAAATAGGAATCTTTCAATTAGTATTCTATACAATCTCCGGCCCCTCCCTCTCGCATGACGTTGAGTCCCCTCTAAATTATTCATTCAGATGCCTGGATGTATTTAAAGCAGGATCGATACCATTAAAGGACAACTGCACATCCAAGGCCAGCTCACCCACAAAGCTACACAACTACTACTGTCATTCACATTAGCCATGTTTCCATCCACGCGTTTTATGCGAATTAAGTTATATCGAATTAAAAATGCCTTATGGAAACGATTAAATCGATTAAAAATCATGAAAATCGACAAAAAGTTTGTACTGTCGATCACATCGGATTTTCTCTCGTTCGATAAAAGTCTTTTGTGATAAATGCTTTATCCGATTTAAAGCTCTAGATGGAAACGCACGTTCGCCGGCTTTATTCGCATTCATATTTTTAGCGATCGTCACACAATTCGATTGACAAGTGGATGGAAACATGGCTAGTGAAGCGCTACAGGCACATCTCCCTGATGTGTTGTTTCCTTGAAGAAAGTTATCTTTGCACGACAAAAAAAGGCCAAAACCTACATTTGGAGAAAAGCAACACTTAGAGGAACGGTCTCTTCAGCGTCATGTGGGCCTTGTGTGAAAGATATCATGAACTTTATATACTTTGCAAAAAAATTAAAATAAGGTTCACAAGCACTAGTCTGAACTCGTTACCACTACATAAATGTTCCTCAAGCCAGAGTCCGTTCACTCTGGTAGTAAACTCAAGTGGATCAGCAGAGAACAGTATGCTACAGCTGAGACCTAGAGTATGCTATCCCAGCCGGGATTGGTCGGGGCAGTATTACTAGTGCCCCTGGAAAGAAAGGGGGGGAAGCTCTTAACTCAATTATTTTGGCTTTAGAAACCGTTCTCGGTGTGTAGAGGCGATGGCTCAGATTTACAGTCTTAATTTATCTGCTGTGCTCCGGAGGGGGAGAGGGTGTGCGTCTGAGGTAGACGTATGAGGAGGAGAGAGGGAGAGAGGGGGAGAGAGGGAGGGAGAGGGAGAGGGTGAGCGTCTGAGGTAGACGTATGAGGAGGAGAGAAGTAGTGGTATGTTTTCTCCCTGGCTCCGCCACTCTGGCTCCAGGCTGGGGGGGGGGGGGGCGGCAGACAGAGGAGCGAGCTGGGGATGTGTAACCCGATCTGCACTCGCTCTCTCTCTCTCCCCTCCCTTTCTCTCTCCCCTCCCTCCGTTTCTCCACCACCTTCCCCACTGCCACCTCGTCAGCGAGCCGGGAGACTCCCCGAGCAATCTGATCCCCCCGCACGGCCTCCGAGATTGGAAACACTCTCGGGGAGAGAGAGAGAGGGAGAGGGAGAGAGGGAGGGAGGGGGAGAGAGAGAGCAAGAGAGGGAGAGAGAGAGAGGGAGAGGGAGAGAGGGAGGGAGGGGGAGAGGGAGAGAGAGAGCAAGAGAGGGAGAGAGAGAGAGCAAGAGAGGGAGAGGGGGAGACCACGAAACAACAGAAGCTGGCCAGGGAGAAAAGACACTCTTAACCGTAAAGGGAGGTTAGAACAACAAGAGTCGCAGGTTTAAAGTGTTTGAGAAAACACGACCGGGAGAAGGTTGTGCCTTTCTGTTTCCCCGCTCTCCCGAGAGCACTCTTCAGCTGTGTTTCCTCATGTCCAATCACATTAGACTTCAAAAACACATCATATTCCTGAACATATACAATAGGCCTACATAAAAAAACAACAATAATATTCGAATAATAATATTATACTACAGAGATTCTACGAACACCCGAATTCACATTTAAGAAACCTCTTCCGATTCCAACCATCTCTCACATGGTATTACGGAGGGAGGTTGCGGCACAAAAGCAGATCATAGGATGACGGTTCGTGTCCTCGCCGAGCCGACCAGACCTCCGATCTCCACGTCATGCGGATGGCCAATAAATCACTGCTGAATTACGTCCCCATTTGCTGAGCCCCGTCCCAATTTCGCTATAATCGCCATTACGTCTCCCTCCAGACGCCAGGCGGATGCGGGGCTGTCTAATTAATCACCCCGGTCCCGGGTCCAGACCCACCGCTCTATCGCTGTGCTAGGGTGCTCTATCGCTGTGCTAGGGTGCTCTATCACTGTGCTAGGGTGCTCTATCACTGTGCTAGGGTGCTCTATCACTGTGCCAGGGTGCTCTATCACTGTGCTAGGGTGCTCTATCACTGTGCTAGGGTGCTCTATCACTGTGCTAGGGTGCTCTATCACTGTGCTAGGGTGCTCTATCACTGTGCTAGGGTGCTCTATCCCTGTGCTAGGGTGCTCTATCACTGTGCTAGCGGGGTGGTCAAACATGCAGTCACAGAGACTGAGGGACGCTTGGTTACAGGTCTACATACCAACATCCACCTGCATCTGGGTGGTTGTTTTTGTTGGGGTACTTGGCAGTGAGACCCTGGGCCTGGGTTTGTTAGTCTCTCTGAGCTCTCCCATCATCCTCCTCTCTCTCTGAGCTCTCCCCTCATCATCCTCCTCTCTCTGAGCTCTCCCCTCATCATCCCTCTCTCTCTGAGCTCTCCCCTCATCCTCCCTCCCTCTCTGAGCTCTCCCCTCATCCTCCCTCTCTCTCTGAGCTCTCCCCTCATCCTCCCTCTCTCTCTGAGCTCTCCCCTCATCATCCTCCTCTCTCTGAGCTCTCCCCTCATCATCCCTCTCTCTCTGAGCTCTCCCCTCATCCTCCCTCCCTCTCTGAGCTCTCCCCTCATCCTCCCTCTCTCTCTGAGCTCTCCCCTCATCCTCCCTCTCTCTCTGAGCTCTCCCCTCATCCTCCTCCTTCTCTCTGAGCTCTCCCCTCATCATCCTCCTCTCTCTGAGCTCTCCCCTCATCATCCTTCTCTCTCTCTGAGCTCTCCCCTCATCCTCCCTCTCTCTCTGAGCTCTCCCCTCATCATCCGTCTCTCTCTGAGCTCTCCCCTCATCCTCCCTCCCTCTCTGAGCTCTCCCCTCATCCTCCCTCCCTCTCTGAGCTCTCCCCTCATCATCCTTCTCTCTCTGAGCTCTCCCCTCATCCTCCCTCTCTCTCTGAGCTCTCTCATCATCCTCCCTCTCTCTCTGAGCTCTCCCCTCATCCTCCCTCTCTCTCTGATCTCTCCCCTCATCCTCCCTCTCTCTCTGAGCTCTCCCCTCATCCTCCCTCTCTCTCTGAGCTCTCCCCTCATCCTCCCTCTCTCTCTGAGCTCTCCCCTCATCCTCCCTCTCTCTCTGAGCTCTCCCCTCATCATCCTTCTCTCTCTGAGCTCTCCCCTCATCCTCCCTCTCTCTCTGATCTCTCCCCTCATCCTCCTTCTCTCTGAGCTCTCCCCTCATCCTCCCTCTCTCTCTGAGCTCTCCCCTCATCCTCCTTCTCTCTCTGAGCTCTCCCCTCATCATCCTTCTCTCTCTCTGATCTCTCCCCTCATCCTCCCTCTCTCTCTGATCTCTCCCCTCATCCTCCCTCCCTTTCTGAGCTCTCCCCTCATCCTCCCTCTCTCTCTGAGCTCTCCCCTCATCCTCCTTCTCTCTCTGAGCTCTCCCCTCATCATCCTTCTCTCTCTCTGATCTCTCCCCTCATCCTCCCTCTCTCTCTGAGCTCTCCCCTCATCATCCTTCTCTCTCTGAGCTCTCCCCTCATCCTCCTTCTCTCTGAGCTCTCCCCTCATCCTCCCTCTCTCTCTGAGCTCTCCCCTCATCATCCTTCTCTCTCTGAGCTCTCCCCTCATCCTCCCTCTCTCTCTGATCTCTCCCCTCATCATCCTTCTCTCTCTGAGCTCTCCCCTCATCCTCCTCTCTCTGAGCTCTCCCCTCATCCTTCTCTCTCTGAGCTCTCCCCTCATCCTCCTTCTCTCTGAGCTCTCCCCTCATCCTCCTTCTCTCTCTGAGCTCTCCCCTCATCCTCCCTCTCTCTCTGAGCTCTCCCCTCATCCTCCTTCTCTCTGAGCTCTCCCCTCATCCTCCTTCTCTCTCTGAGCTCTCCCCTCATCCTCCCTCTCTCTGAGCTCTCCCCCCATCATCCTTCTCTCTCTGAACTCTCCCCTCATCCTCCTTCTCTCTGATCTCTCCCCTCATCATCCTTCTCTCTGATCTCTCCCCTCATCATCCTTCTCTCTGAGCTCTCCCCTCATCCTCCCTCTCTCTCTGAGCTCTCCCCTCATCCTCCCTCTCTCTCTGATCTCTCCCCTCATCCTTCTCTCTCTGAGCTCTCCCCTCATCATCCTCCTCCTCTCTGAGCTCTCCCCTCATCATCCTTCTCTCTCTGAGCTCTCCCCTCATCCTCCTTCTCTCTCTGAGCTCTCCCCTCATCCTCCCTCTCTCTCTGAGCTCTCCACTCATCATCCTTCTCTCTGATCTCTCCCCTCATCCTCCTTCTCTCTCTGAGCTCTCCCCTCATCATCCTTCTCTCTCTGAGCTCTCCCCTCATCATCCGTCTCTCTCTGAGCTCTCCCCTCATCATCCTTCTCTCTCTGAGCTCTCCCCTCATCATCCATCTCCCTCTCTGAGCTCTCCCCTCATCCTCCTTCTCTCTGAGCTCTCCCCTCATCCTCCCTCTCTCTCTCTGAGCTCTCCCCTCATCATCCTTCTCTCTCTGAGCTCTCCCCTCATCATCCTTCTCTCTGAGCTCTCCCCTCATCCTCCCTCTCTCTCTCTGAGCTCTCCCCTCATCATCCGTCTCTCTGAGCTCTCCCCTCATCATCCGTCTCTCTGAGCTCTCCCCTCATCATCCTTCTCTCTCTGAGCTCTCCCCTCATCCTCCCTCTCTCTCTGAGCTCTCCCCTCATCATCCTTCTCTCTATGATCTCTCCCATCATCCTCCCTCTCTCTGAGCTCTCCCCTCATCCTCCCTCTCTCTCTCTGAGCTCTCCCCTCATCCTTCCTCCCCCCCTGATATTGGCCTGTGTTATTTCAGTAATGGAGAGAGCCGGGGTAAGCTGTGGAATGTACAGCTGTCTGGCATATGTATAATGTTAGACTTCAATGTTAATTTCTCCTCCCCCCTCCGTATAAATCCCCGTCTCTCCTCCCCCCCAGCCTCCTCCCCCCCCAGCCTCGTGTCCTGCGAGCCTCTGTAAAAGTAGACCGTTCGGTCAGGGCCTCCATCTGGTTGTTGACCTCCTTGCGTTCCCGACCCCTTCTCACTTCAGAGTTGCCTTCAGCATGGGAAGGTGCTTTCAAATTAAATCCAGCTTTACACCTTTTCCGTTCTCAAAAACCAAAAGGGGTGAAAAAAGCATGGCCTAAAATGTCTTGACTGACACCTATGGAAGAAGTGTCTATAGGTGTTTAAGGGTTTATTACGTACCGTGTTAGTTACTAGTACTACTAGTGCAAAGTTCCCGTTGGAAATGCCCTTGCCATGCCATAGTAGTGCCCCCCCCGTCCTTGCCATGCCATAGTAGTGCCCCCCCCCCATCAATTTAAGGGCTGAAGTGAAAAACAACATGTAGCAACTTACATTCCATAGTCCCTACCCTTGGAAATGATCCATTGGAAGTTGTCCAGCTGATGCAACAACTAAGCTAGCTAGTGAGAACAGTGACTAAGCTAGCTAGCGAGAACAGTAGGGCTGGGTTAAAAAAAAAAAATGGATTCATCGATTCTGAATCAAATGATTCAGAATCCATTCATGAATCCCAAAATCGATCTTTTATTTAATGAATGAATAAATGAAGGAATGAATAGTTCATTAATTCATTCAATGATTCATTCATTTTTGGAAATCAGTATCGATACCCAGCCGTAATCCAAATTGATGGATATTCACCAGAATGCAGGAAAATGAAGTGTTTGACGCTCAAAATCACCCCCACCCCCATGTGTCCCACCCTGGGTGCATACTAGCCAGTGTATACCACCAGGCCTGAAAATATGTCTAGGGGAAACACTAATACGTTTATTTAAGCAATAAACCATGAGAGGCCGTGGGTTACAGTGATTTTGGAACAGCTAGGGGGCGTTGTTAGGCACAACGCAAAGCGGACCCCCTAGCTGTTCTAAAATCACGGCCTCACGTGGTTGAGCCTATTGCTTCTATACAACGGTTACTGAAATGGTAAGATATCACAAAATAAACACACAGCAACATAAAATGTGATCATTTTTTGGAAGCATAATTCTTCCGCCAAGCAATATAGTTCCTCAAGCTGCAAAATGGTTGCAAAGCCACACATGCAGGAATACAAGCTAATCAGCGGCAGCCAAAACGTGCCAGACTTGACGTTGATAGCAGCGAGCCATGAATGATACTGTTCTGCTCGTTTGCTGCGCAACATATAAATTGATCAGTTGTCAAAACAAAATGCCATCCAACTGGTTAGTGTTTCCAAATAAATGTTAAGCTTGTTTGATTGCACTATTTTATTTCCACTGCCCGTCACAATATAGAGCTAGAACCATCCAGTTTTCATCCTTTTTTTCACCAACTTTATTAACATAACGAGCTAGTTGCTCCATGTAGCTAGCTAGAGATATACCCCCAAATCATTTCTTCACTCAGTGTGAAGTTCAAAGTGTTTAAACATTGTAACAAGGGGCATCCTAGTATTTCAACACAAAACGTTTGCAATGTAGCACTATCAGATGAGTCTGTGGGGCTGTTGCTTCTCTCTAGATGCTAATAATGCTGCCACATTAGCCACACAAGGATGGAAAGCTAGGTAACAGTAATGCATTGCATTCAGAATTCAGATGTTCTAATGTTGGCGGCGCATTATTATTAAAAATGACTTGTTATGCAGTCGCAGGTGTGTGGTTATAGAGTATTTTACAACGGCTTCCAGCCAATCGGAATAAAGGACCAGAACTACCTGTTGTATAAACAATATATAACATATTACAACACTCAACACTGCAATGCCTTGGGTCCTGAGCGATACAACCTGCCAAACGTGAACCATACACATAATGCTACAGAGAGACACCACAATTTAAGAGGTAAGAGGCCGAGAGTACGTGTGTGGCTGTGTGGTCTCGGTCACGTGTATAATATCATTGTAATAGACCACGACAGCATCGTAAATAAACAGTTCACATCCACAAATAGCTCTGTTTAGTGTACTCATTCATGCCTTCCGCTGGATAACTTGATAAGGGCCCTCTTGCAGGCTTCACATCTCAGCCTAAACTCATTAGTCCATCTCTCGTATCGCGAGACTACATCTAGCCTAGTCATGTAATACCATAACTCCAAAAACAACAGTTCTCAATTTCGAAATACTGCCTAAAGGAAGGACCTTAGCTCATGTCACCTTATCATATGTTCACCAGTGGGTAATGGAGGTGACATGTAACATGTAACATGTAACAGCATGTATGTAACTTTCCTACTGTGTACTATTTGCCCCACTATTTAAAGACTGTATATTTATTTGCCCAGGGACTGCGGGTGGAAATTAGCTGTCTAGCTATAACCTTGTACAGTGCATCTCTCCCTATTCTATAGGGTAAATGTCTACTGTACCTTGTCCCTGTCTTAAAAATCAATAAAAATCAATCAAAAAATCAATGTCATGCCTTGCTATCAAGGCCAGTTCCCTACCAACTACATCCACTTGTTTCCAAATTATAAAATGACTGGTTTGATGAAATCAGGGGGGATTAAATAGCTGTATTGCCATGTTGGTTAGGCTACCAGTCATCACATGTTCTTTCCATTTGAATATTGTTTTATTTAGCCTAACCTTAAATATAGTAACTTGAGTCTCTCCCCACTTGGGCAGCAGTGTAGCTAGCCAGCCTAGATGGCTAACTCATCTAGACTGATTGGTTTGATCCTGCCTCCATGGTCTGATCACACTGGATTAAGTTACATAGTCTGATCACACTGGATTAAGTTACATAGTCTGATCACACTGGATTAAGTTACATAGTCTGATCACACTGGATTAAGTTACATAGTCTGATCACACTGGATTAAGTTACATAGTCTGATCACACTGGATTAAGTTACATAGTCTGATCACACTGGATTAAGTTACATGGTCTGATCACACTGGATTAAGTTACATAGTCTGATCACACTGGATTAAGTTACATAGTCTGATCACACTGGATTAAGTTACAAACTGCAAAGTACAGCTCATCCACAATAAAGCAATGTTGATGTAAAGGCGCAGGTTAATGAATGATCTTATTTAGATAAATCAGATTAATCTGGGAAGAAGGAGATCCTTACAAGGTTTCCTGATCATCCTTCTCCATGTTGACCAGGTATCCAGAGTAAATAAGACTATTGTTAGCTTGTTGTACAGCTAGATCCGAGCTAAAAACCCTTATTTTGTATAACAATCTCAGCAAACTAAGTTGGATGACTAACCTAAGCTTCAGTCATTTGAATTAGAGGACCTGGCAAAAGGATCAACACTAAAACACAGATTAATAAGCTTAGATCTTGTATTTTAGTACACGTTTAATGTTAATTCACACTATAGCACTAGTTAAACAACTCAAAATATAGTCTAACAACTAGAAAACACAATCCTAGTGCATAATTAGCCATCTAGCTATCTAGGTTCAGATAACCACACACATCCTAGTCAGAACCATCTCTGGACTGATCGATTTGAGGAACTTTCCTTGTTTATAATGTTAGTTAATTATCTTTTATTAAGTCCAAACACGTGTTTAAAGATATATTCACACAATACTAATAAATGGTTGTACCGACCAATACATCCCCCTTTTAAAAATGATGTAATACATTAATATCAAACATTAAATTAGCCATTAACTTGGAAAACTGTTGGTTTCTATCCGAGTCTGAGCCCAGATTTGGGTACTAACACTGCTAGGAACGGGGAAGCTAACATGCTAACAAGCTAGCTAGGGCTCGAGCTCTGACTTTCAAACTAGCAGCTCGCTCGCGAACACTAACGAACCAACCGTTTTAAAAACCGAGTAAACTTCTAAAATAAAAACATTTTAGTTGCTATTACCTCACCTAAAACCGAATTAAAGCAATTACCGACGTTTAATGTTTTATTTTTCCGAAAATAAACTTTTTTCCACGACGGTTGGTTTACCTCAGGCCGAAACTCACACAACCCAGCTCGCGATCTCCTCTGAGGAGTTTTAAACGTCAACCGACGTTTAGATTTACCTCAGCGACACGGTTCCTCTCACCTTTTCTCCTCAGGTTGTCTCCGTCTCTTTGAACACCCGTCGAGCTTTCCCCAGATATATCTAAATATCTTAAAGTTGCACAAAAATAGGCGTATATTTCCCCAAAAACACCGGTGAGCGGCTCTCTTAGCTGGTTCAGGGTTGTGTGTGATCTGAGCCGCATACCAGACCCGACCAGAGGAGCTCCAATCACGGCAGAGAGTGATCAACCAGTGAGCGGGTTGGACACGGAACACGTCCCCCACCCCGGTGCTGCCACCCAGCGGTCCACAGTAGCCCAGGACACATGGCACCATCCAGGGGCCTAATTTAACATTGATAATAGAAACTTTATTAGACAGCTCGGAGGTCCATATAAAACAACAACAACAAAAAAACAAAAAAACAGACAAAACAGACATACATTAATCAATCACTGCCACCCAGCGTCCACAGTAGCCCATGACACATGGCACCATCCAGGGGTGTAGTGGAGAGTATTACCTACGTCTTCATGGACCCATAGTATACTCATTTCTTTGACTAATGTCTGTAATATTTCTGCTACAGTATGGTTGGACACTAACACGTCCTCCACCTCGGTGCTGCCACCCAGCGGTCCACAGTAGCCCACGACACATGGCACCATCCAGGGGTGTAGTGGAGAGTATTACATACCATCCAGGGGTGTAGTGGAGAGTATTACCTACCATCCAGGGGTGTAGTGGAGAGTATTACCTACCATCCAGGGGTGTAGTGGAGAGTATTACCTACCATCCAGGGGTGTAGTGGAGAGTATTACCTACCATCCAGGGGTGTAGTGGAGAGTATTACCTACCATCCAGGGGTGTAGTGGAGAGTATTACCTACCATCCAGGGGTGTAGTGGAGAGTATTACCTACCATCCAGGGGTGTAGTGGAGAGTATTACCTACCATCCAGGGGTGTAGTGGAGAGAACACGTCCTCCACCTCGGTGCTGCCACCCAGCGGTCCACAGTAGCACACGACACATGGCACCATCCAGGGGTGTAGTGGAGAGTATTACCTACGTCTTCATGGACCCATAGTATACTCATTTCTTTGACTAATGTAAAAACTGTAATATTTCTGCTACAGTATGGTTGGACACTAACACGTCCTCCACCTCGGTGCTGCCACCCAGCGTCCACACTAGCCCACGACACATGGACACCATCCAGGGGCCTCATTTAACATTGTGCATACACCCTTTTTCACTTGGGTACTGTAGCAGGAATGTTTTTACATACTGTAGCAGAAATATTACAGTTTTTACATTAAAGAAATGAGTATACTATGGGTCCATGACGACGTAGGTAATACTCTCCACTACACCCCTGGGGCCTCATTTATCATTGTGCATACACCCTTTTTCTACTTACACCTGATTTTTGTACTTGCTTTTCTCCGCAAATAATGTGATGTATCATGACAAAGCTCGATGGGAAATAGTGTGTATATATCTCACAATATTTCCCATCGAGTTTTGGCATGATACATCACATTATTTGCGGAGAAAAGCAAGTACAAGCAAGTGAAAAATGGTGTATGCACAATGATAAATGAGGCCCCAGGGGTGTAGTGGAGAGTATTACCTACGTCTTCATGGACCCATAGTATACTCATTTCTTTGACTAATGTAAAAACTGTAATATTTCTGCTACAGTATGTAAAAACATTCCTGCTACAGTACCCACTTCTTTAGCCAGAGTATACCCACGCCTTTACGACTAGTCTTATAGTAGGCTAGTCGTAATAGAAACTTTATTAAAGACAGCTCGGAGGTCCATATAAAACAACAACAACAAACAAAAAAACAGACAAAACAGACATAACAACAGACATACATTAATCAATCAATATCATGCACATATAGGCTAAAACGCCAATGGTTCAACAGTCTGGTTGCGAACCTGACCGCACTCAGTAGGCTACAGGGTTAGTTAGGGCTACAATAATATGATTTTTTGAATCGGACAGTCTACACACACAGCCTACATCTGTACATTAGTTTCCGTAACACAGCAGCACAGGTGAGAACACAGACACTGACAAACATTTGGCCTAAATGATACCTTAGGCCCAATCTCAAACCACCCCTTAAAGGAGTAGTAAAGGGAAAATGCATGTTTAGCCCTGTTTTAAGGTTACTTATGATCATATACAATGGTTCAGATCAAAACGTTGACAAAACTAGCACTTTTGAGAAAGTCTGATAATTGCTCTACCAGCGTTTTGGTCAATGGATGTGGGTGGGCACTGTGAAAAATCATTCAAAAAACATGTTAAACTCTCAATTTCAAAGACAAGAAGCTCACCGAGGGGGGTAATTGGTGTCCGTTGGTGTTCTGACATCAAATTCGCCACAAAGTATGAATCCTGTAGGGTTTTATTGATCATTTTATGAAATCCATTGACTTGTATTGGAGCGACCGTTGTAGATGTGTAGATCAATCCGCAGAGGGGATTCAGGAAGCAGAACTACTTACGGTAGCTATTCTATAGTACCGCGATTACCTCGTGGGTGGCATCGTTCTCAGTCTCCCACTTTCCAGACAAATGGAAAATATATAAAGCATTATCTTGGCTTCGCCTTCACTGTTGCCTATGTAATATTAGCCTAAGATTCGTGATGGCCTTCGAAAGCCTGACACGAGCGAGCTCCCAATGCGAGTCTCAAATTCAGCAGTCAAACAAACAAACAATTCACATTTCCCTCAGTCCAGCGGCCATTTTAGAGTAACGTTAACTAACACAAACTACCAGCTCAGACCGTTCGCTTATGTTTCTGCAAATGTTCGCAGAGTAACAGACTTTCTTTGATGAAGGCATTTTCGTTGCACTAGTTCCAGATCTAATAATCTAATCTAATCTAATCATTTTTCCCATGCAGCAAGATAAAACCGATCCTAGGACAGTCTTTTTTCTTCTTTTCTATTCCAGTCAATTCAAAATGATCAAGCTGTCCCTTAACTTAATCATAATTTAACAGATAATGTACATGAACTGGGGAAAATCACTATATTTAGCCCATAATGCAATCTGCTCACAGATAAACAGCACCGCATTTAATTGTTTAAAAGAAAGAAAATAAAACCCAATGATAGATTAAACCAATTTGTAAAAATTACAACTACTAAAAGTAGACATGTTCAATCAACCTATCGTGCTGTGCTGAGAGATTTTTTTATTTTTCCTGTTCCTCCAAAGAGGTGGCGGCGATGGCGACTGCACCCACATATTGACATAAGGTGGTTCACTACCGAGTTCCCCACCCAGCAACCTGCTCCACAGCCATTCAACCGTATAGATAAATCATCCATGTATACATTAAATAGAGAAGGGGACAAGATGCTGCCCTGCCTGACCCCATTGCTCACATTGAATGGAGCAGACAGAGAGTTGCCCCATTTGACACGCATTTGCTGGTTAGCATACCAGAAAGCTATACGATTCTCACTAGTAACTTGGGGACCCCTCTCTGATGAAGTTTATCAAACAGTTTGACATGATTAATGCAGTCAAAGGCTTTTGAGGCATCAATAAAACACAAAGATTGTGGAGTTTTGCCCATTATATAAATCTAAAATCTCATTTAAAGCTTAAATACACATATCAGTGCCATGTTTTGGTTTGAAGCCAAACTGGTTGTTCGAGGTCAGAATGAACTGCTCAAGTCTATCAGGATAGTTCTCTCCAGGACCTTAGATAAAATGCTGGCCAAAGCTATAGGCCGGTAGTTCTCTGAGCTGTTTATTTTGCCAGATTTATCTTTGATGACTGGCACTAGTAAAACAGATAAAATAAAATATATTATAGTTTACAAACCATGGCGTACACGTAGGCCACTGGCATTTTACATGTGCAGGAAACAGTCTTTCATTAGCAGTCAAACAAAGTGAGAGCAAGACATGATTGTGTTGTGAAATAGTTTATTGACACATTTTCATAATTCAAACAATCCTAGCAGTATACCAGCAGCTTTCCAACTGTGACTGATATAGGCATTACATGGTATTTCAATAAAATCAATCGTGTCACTTTCTTTGTGGAACAATATACATTAAATGTGCTATAGATACCATTTCTATGTAGAAACATTTTTAAAAATAAAAATAAAAACTTCCACAGAGCTTTTAGAAAGGTGCGGAAAGGTGATTTGTCTACATAAATATGTTATCTACATCACATTTAAGGTATGTTTGGATTCAGCGTCATCCTTAAGTAAAGGCCCTCCATATCATTCAGTCAATTCCATGAAGACTTGCAACAGTGAGAAAATCAAGCCCTTATCATTCCCCGGATAGATGCACACAAAGATTAATCTCAGACATACATAGTTGTGGCAGTACAATGCCGCTTACATCTCTTATCTTCAATATATTTACTGTAGGATACTTTCTCCAGGTTAAAAGGTTGTCTGTAATGTTTTTTGGTGAGATCCCAAACAAGTAAAATGAACATATTTCATCTATATGGAAGTGATATTACAGGGTGATGAATGAGAATTATCCCACATAAGCCAGTGCTCTACAATGAAGACTTTGTTTACACTGACAACACAGTTCCAAGTACAAATGAAGCAAGAGTTGTTATGCAAGCCATATGTAATTGATAAATACAATACCAAAAGAAAACAATCCTATTCTTCCAACAGTCCATGCCACAGACAAAAAGACCTAGGCCAGCTACTCAAAATCAAGGCCATATTTCAGTCACTGCTTTGAAACAGATGAGTTTAAATAAATGATCAGATTGAAGAAAGTGGTTGTAATCACATGCCAAGACAAGCAGTATTCTAGAGAAGTAATTTCTCCATCTCAAAACTCATGGAGGAAGAGGCAATCCCTTTTTACACATTTGATATACATCCATCTGATTTTCAGTGTCAACATACAACAGTCCAAACAGAACAGATGTGTTAATCATCTGAACACCACTCGGAACCCTTCAACTGAAATAGAAAATGGTGGTCTTTATAAAGCCTCGTAGCAAAGTTGCTTGTGTTGTGACGACCAAAACCAAAAAGATATTTACTTGAAGAGGGAGGGGAGATATGGAAACAGAGCGCTATGCTGCCATCCCAGCAAACACACAACGTCAGGGAGACGTTCAGATCACGTCTTAATAACGTCCGTCGGTCCAGAACCCCGTTTGTACGTCTGCTGGACCCCTCAATATTCAAACGTCTGGCTTGGACCCCTCTAAGACGTCTGTGGACGTGCAGAACGGGTTCAATATCTGAACGTTAAAAAGAAACATTCATTCTGGCTCCTAATTGGATGTCTTTGGACGTCCGAAAAAGACAGAAAAGACATCTAAAAGACGTCTTTTAGACGTGTCTTTGCTCAGTGGGATGTCTCTCTCTCCAGAAGGCATCGATGCACCAGAGAGATTTGTTAACTAAATGGAATGAATGTGACAGTAGAGACAGTAGAGGTGTGGTCATTCGGGAATGGATGGTGAAACTTGCAATATGTGTCCTAAAATCATTGATAAAATGAGACTTGTGGTGAAGCGTGGGTACATTGGAACAAGGGTTAGGCAGGTTTGGGCTACTGGTGTGGTACTTAAATACCAGGGGGGGACACAATTTCCAAACGAGCATTTCCACCATCACGGTTTTTGTGATGGTGGAAATTGTGATTTTGAGAACTTTCAAAATAAACCTCAGAGAAACTGCATATAGTCTTTCCCATTGTTTGCCATGTACACAAAACAGGTTAAACCTCCGAGTTGAGTCACAGCTCAGCGTTGAGCACCATGCTCTGAAAACACATGCATGCAGTGTTGGACACACATGTAACAATGGAAGGTTAGTAATGGCATGCAGAATAAGTCTGAGGAAAATACTAAATTAGCAGCCAACTAGGGGACAAGGGGTTTGCACATGTTGCTATGTAACTTCCTATCTATCTGCCAACAACTTAAGTCTGTTTCCATCTCCTTTCTCTCCAATAAGATCTCCTCAGAAATGCCACTGAGCCTTCTGTTCCCTCCCGTGGATCCGCATAGAAACATCACACACATTCAGGATGCCGTTCTTTAGATTACTGTCAACCTGCGTTATGCTTTGAGATTCTAGTGGCACGATACTAAACAAATAGTTGTTGCATCAATCGACATGCACAGACAACTGTATACAAACTCATGCATGCACACATACACACACAAATACACAAAATGTATAAAATAAAAAATCTGAAAGTAAAAACGTCATACCACCAAAGTCTCAACTGACTTAATGTGCCAATTAGATGTTAAAGATAAATGAATCATGTTTGGTGGCCAAGTGGACATGTCCGACTGATTGAATGGACAAATAGCATTCGTTCTTTTCATGGCACAAAGGGTACTTCCTAATGACATAAGGCACAACAAATCGGATATCAGCATTTTCTCATCATCTGATTCATGAACCAAAGGTGACGGATTTTGAACAGGTTACGCATTGCATGAACATCTGAATGCTGGATAAGAAAAAACAACAAAAAACATACTCATATTGTAACCTAAAAGTCACATGTCAAAATTCAATTTCCATGAATTCAGTACGACAGTTTCATCATAACCTTCCAGTGATATAACACTGTCACATTGCCCTATGTAAATAAATAACACTGCCAAAGTGTCTCAATAAATATTAAATACTAAACTGAATTGTACTACAGTAACGCCTTTGTGTAGTCCTAAAATAATTAGTTACCACTACATGTAATATTAGCTCACATTCAGTGCTCTACTGATCAGTGCGATGCATCATAATAATAAAACTTCAAACCTAGAAACTAGAAACGGCCTCGTTGTTTCACTGCAAGCTACTTTTATTTCACACTTAGCAGTTTTCTTTTTACATTCAAAATAGGACAGCATTTGTAAAATAAGGCATCTCACTATATGTACTATATATGTACTATATGTCTTTAGGTTCAGCACCAAGGCTGTTAGGGCCTTCTGGAGTTTCTTATAGTTTCTCTGATACTAACGTAAATTAGACATTATTTGAGGGTGAGATTGGTAAGTAAAAAGTACAAATCTACTGTGAAATCACTATTTATCATATAATTTCCTTTTTAAAGCAGGAATTAGGCAGCATTGTCTTCCGTTTCAGTACCAGTAAAGTAAAGTTCTATTCGTAATAATTGACTGAAAGGATGTTTTTTTTCCGATATGTAAATGTTGTCATCTTCAGCTTCTTCATATTGGCTGGCAGTGACGCCCTCTCTGACGGACTCTCTGCCAAGGCTGCTGGGGCAGAACCGTCTGCCCCCCCCCCCCCCACCCCCCTCAGGCTGCAGACGGGGTATCTAGACATTGATGGCGTGGGCGTGCTTCTTACACAGGGGCTTGTCCTTCTTGGAGTAGAAGGGTTGCCCCTCCAGATTGATATGGCACACCTGAGAGATGGAAACAGGCATGACCAACCAACGGATTGTGGTGTATTGTATATCAATAAGTCATTAGGTTACATATTTTTGAGTGTCCCTCTTTCAAGCTTTACTGACGATGTTGTTCATCTGTATTGAAACTATTTGTTGGACATAAATAGATCTCGTTCCAAAATAGATCTCGTTCCAAAATCACAGTATGCAACATACAGTAAATATGAGTTTGGTAAAATCGGGTAGCCATTGTTGATTGATGATAATCCTTCTTACCGCGCAGACGAAGCAGGTGTCGTGCCAGGTGTGACCCAGCGCCTCGATGAACTTGTCGCCAGCTTCAACAGGGAAGTCACAGCCATGGCACTTGGTGCTGAACAGTGCAATGTAATCTGGGATAGAGGATAGATGGAGATTTGGTAGCAAAAGCTTCTATGACATGCATATAAGTCTGGGTATAATAGGGATGAAGTTGATGCTACAAATGTTGGCACATGTTATGACACAAACTTTTGGTAATGTGACATGGTCCTAGGGTTCTGGGAATATTCACACAAGCTTCCCAAAACGTCCAACAGGAATTTGAGAATTAACAAGAATAAAATGGAAATTTGGGGTTTTCCAGTTTATTCCCGTTAATTCCTATCAATTCCTGTTAATTCTTGTGGGAAGTTTGTGAATGTTTCCAGAGTTTTGAGAACCGAAGCAGCCCCGATACCTTTCTCGCAGTACGGCTCTCCGTCCTCCATGTGGAACAGGCTGTTCCCGAACGCCTGACCGCACGCAGCGCAGACGAAGCAGGTGGTGTGCCAGGTCTGCCTCAGGGCATGCATCACCTCCTGCACATCAACATGGTACATGGTAAATGGACTACACTTATATAGCGCTTTTCCACCTTAGCGGCACTCAAAGCGCTTTACAATGGCCTCTCATTCACCCATTCACACACCAATGGCAGCAGCTGCCATGCAAGGTGCTAACCTGCTCATTGGGAGCAATTCGGGGTTAGGTGTCTTGCTCAAGGACACTTCGACATGTGGACAGTCGGAGCTGGGATTCGAACCGCTGACCCTTCGATCATTGAACGACCCGCTCTACCAACTGAGCTACAGCCGCCCCCCCATGTCCATGGGACATGGACTGCACTTATATAGCGCTCTTATCCAAAGCACTTTACAATGAAGGTCTCTCATTCACCCATTCACATACACACACACACACCAATGGTGGCAGCTGCAATGCAAGGTGCTAGTCTGCTCAGTGGGAGCAATTTGGGGTTAAGCGTCTTGCCCAAGGACACTTCGACATCAGGAGGAGCCGGGATTCAAACCACCGACCCTACGGTCATTGGACAACCCGCTCTACCTCCTGAGCTACAACCGCCCCCAACACAGCAACAACAGGTTACGCCTGTGTCTGTGTGTATGTGTGTGTGCAGTTGTACGACTGTGTGTGTGTGTGTATTCCCGTGTGCGCGTCTGTTATCTCACCCCCATGATCTTGGTGTTGCAACGGGCGCAGGTGGGGGCGAAGAACTCCCCGTAGCAGTTCTCACAGTAGACGTTGTTCTGCTCCTCCACGAAGCTGACGTCTGCCAGCGACGTGTGGCAGTAGGCACAGTTGAACTCCTCGGGGTGCCAGGATCGCCCCAGAGCCACTAGGAAGGGACCCCTGCGACCACATACAAGGTTAAGGAGTGTCACAATTAAGCAATAAACCACAAGAGGCCGTGTGTTATAGTGATTTTATAACAGCTAGGGGGCATTGTTAGGTAGGACGCGAAGCGGAGTAAAACCCCCCTAGCTGTTATAAAATCACTATAACACACGGCCTCGAGTGGTTTATTGCTTTTATACAACGGTTACTACAGCTATTAGTGTAAAATAAACACACAATGTAAAATATTAACATTTATTCAAAACGAAGCATCATTCCCTCAATTCCGCCGAGCAAAATAGTTCCCCTAACAAAAGGGTTGCCAAGCAACAACAACAACTACAATGCATTGGATCAAATGGGAGGCGCGTTAATACTGAAAATGGAATGATATGCGGTCCCAGGTGTGTGTTACAAAGTATTTTAACACGGCTTCCAGCCAATCAGAATCAAGAACCAGAACTAACCGTTGTATAATGACCAGTATACAGCGTAAGAAACAAGCCTGAAATGTCATTGGACAAGACAAGGGGGGGGCGAAAATAAACAACCTCACACTCCTCCGGACGCTAACAAAGGGTAGGAGAGGGGGGCAGGGAGAAAGACCATGCGGCGGTGCCACACCGCAAACACAGCCCTAAACTTCCCTACCCTTTCTAGCCTACCTACTCCACACACACTAACTAAATAGGCCTGCCCGGAACCTAACCTACCTGCTACAACAAGTGCACCGCACGCGTCTTACCTAATGTGTATAGACAACGGTTACCTACATGGTGCAAATTGTAGACCCCAGGGTGTCTTACCTAGCCCTTCTCCCTGGGCCAAGACAACAAAAGACTAGGGGGGCACGAACCAACAATCAAACTAGGTAAAACAAACCAAACGTAACAGGCACAAACCGCACAAAACAAACATAACAACCCCTCTCCTCCTACTCCTACACAGAACACAGGACACTCTTATAGGAGACAGGGAGACACATGATTGGACAACAAGGAAGGTAGATAATTGAATACAGGTGGGAAATCAATGAGGGACACAAGGACTGCACACACTGAGGGCAACGATGATTGACAGGACAAGGCGGGACCAGGAACCACATGCATCACCGCTGGCCAACACCTCGGGGAGACAGGAAGGAAAAACAAACACAAAACAACACCACACATCCTTTCCCGTAACACTACTGTGTTGTCAAAAGTATAAACTCATTATGTTTCTAGGTGTGGGTGTGGTCACAGATACGTACCTGATGATGTTGTTGCACGCTCCGCAGTGCGGCGTTCGGCCGCTGGCGGCGAACCTCTCCGCCTTCTGCGCCACGCCCCGGGCCACCAGGGGGAAGGGAGCGGGGGCGGGGTTGAAAGGGGCGGGGCTGGGATTGTAGGCGGGGCTGGGGGCGGCGGGGGGGGCGGCGCAGGGATTGGGGATGTAGGTAGGGGCGGGCGGGGCGGCCTGAGGGAGGGGCTGGACCTTGATGGTGGTGGTGGTGGTGGTCTTGCTGGGGTCAAACTTGTGGGCGAAGGTGTCGTCGGTGACCCACGGGGGCCTGTTGGAGGGGGCTGCAGGGGCAGGCGGGCAGGGTACTAGGGGCCGGGCAGGGGCAGGGGCAGGGGCAGGAGCTGTGATGCAAAAAACATACTTAGTCTGTGGGAACGATCAAATATCACCATCCTATAAACCTAGATAGAAACACTTCATCCAGCATTCAATTCCATTAACTCCATGTACGCCAATAGGCTAGCAGCAAGTCCTCAAAAAAGTTTTCGAGGTACCCCTACCCGAGTTAGAACAAAACACAACCATGCTTTTTCATATCCCCTATGTGTCCCATTAATGAGATGGATGGTTGTGGAACTTTAGTTTTGTGGGAAATACGTTTTTTGAGCTATTCTTTAGACCTACCCTAATATCTGAAAAAGAGCCAAATTAAGCCTGTCCGATTAGGGGTAAGGTGAGAAAAAAGCCCATAATTTGATAATGCTCACTCCGATTTTCATCAAATTTGCTGTGGTATGAAGTAGGTACCTGCCCAACATAACCAGAGAGTCAAATTTGTATTTATATATAAATTAATACAGATATAAACTCATGTAAACATAGCATTAACTTAGGCGGAATTTGTATTTTTGTGGATAGGACAAGAGCACTCCTTAACTTTTCTCTTATTCATCGGGAAAACATAGATTTGCATGCGATATACTGTTACTGGTTGGCCTAGGGTGCTATTGAACTCAAACCAAATGGTTGTGTGGATATATATTATGTTTTTTTGCAAACAAAAAATAAAGATGTAAAGTGACTTCAGAGATCTTCACTATAATTCGAACCTCTATTTCTCATTTCGGTTCTCATAAGCCTACGTCTGAAAGTCTGAAATCATCAAATATCCCTCTCATGGTTTCAATATACTACATTTCCCCAACATGCATAATCAACTGATACATGATTTTAACTTCAGATTGATACCACACATCGCTAGGTTGACTTACAAGTATTCCAAAAAGTCCAACTGTTCCAATCTTCTCAACATTAACAGTTCTTCAACATTAAGTTCTTCTGAACATGAACCTTCACACCATAACTATCTACAGTTGTTTCGGCGTCTCTTGCCTACTCCTTGCTGCCAGAGACCTGGCAGCACTTCTCTCACACAGTCGAGCCACATTAGGTTTGAGGGAGGAAGCAGTTGGAACCCTCAGTATAGCTTGAAGATGTTCATCGGTAAGTCTGGACCTGTACTTTGACTTATTGAAGTTCATGGTGGAGAAGAGCTTTTCACACAGATATGTGATGTGCTCCCAAAAAGGCACATAGGCATGCGTTCCGAATCACATACTTCTACTTCTTACTACCAGTACCTACTACAGCTGCCCTTAGAAAGTACGTACTTTGCAAGCAGTAGGCATCCAATTGGGACATACTACCTTGTCATAACATTGCGCCTTGAAATTTGCCCACATCCGTCGCTGTCCATAACGCGACATTCGTCTACAGCTGTCACGACTCGCACATGTGACGCACATTTCCGCTGCGCACAGGATTGTGGGTCAGAATAGCCAGAAAAGCCTGCTGGCTTGCATACTGCAAAATACGACCGGATGTAGTAGGACATCCTGGTATTTTTGGCATACTGCATGTGGCATACTATGTATTGGGACATACTACATCCTGTTTTGGCATACTATATAGTAGGGTAGTATGCGATTCGGAACGCAGCCATAGTCTGTTTGAACATCCTGGAAAGCTCAGTGAAGGAGGGGGGGAATTGTCTCATAAATTGTTCAAGCAAGTAATCCTTTCAAACGCATAACTCTCCGGGGCTGAGTTTCCCAGAGGCATAGTAGCGCTACGAGGAACGCCGTAGCTAACGATGAACGTAGCTTACGATGCCTCTGGGAAACGTAGTCCCAGGACCTCCTGCTGAGCCTACCTGGCGGTGTGGGGTAGACGCAGGCGGTGCTGACCACCTTGGGAGGGGCGGGGCCCATCGGGATCTGGATGGAACTCTGCTGCATGGGAGGAGCCTGGTGTGGGGGCGGGGCTGAATGCATGGGAGGAGCCTGGTGTGGGGGCGGGGCTGAATGCATGGGAGGAGGCTGGTACATGGGAGGCCCCTGGTGCATAGGGGGACCCTGGTGCATAGGAGGACCCTGGTACATGGGAGGAGCCTGAGCATATTGGCTGCAGAGATAGACAAGAACCTGTGAGATTAGACATCACCTTCATTCAGATGCACACATTATATATATATATGTTATGATATATATATATATATTATAGAAACTTCTCTTATCGGTCTCGTAAATTCACTTTGGATCTTGTATGAAATAAAACTACTTTCATTTGAAGTCGGACACTGGGTATCAGATATGATATCTGTCTGACTTACCTTGGATTGTCCCTCCACTATGTCTTACACTTAAAACGTAGCCGTTTTAATCCTTAATACTAAGCAAACCCTGATATTGAATCATTTTCATAGCAGGCTAATTCTATACATATTGAAATATGAAATAAAAAACACTTTTTTCTCAGCTAACACATGACAATGACAACAAAAGACAGGGAGACTGAAAAGATAAGAAAAATCACTCTTAACATACAGTTAAGTGCATTAAATAGTAATAAAAAAACACTAACATAACACCAAACCATGAACACCACAATTGCACTCTGCTGGGGACAGTCATACTACAACAGGCAAAAAAACTACAAACCCACAAATCAATTGGTTAAAACAAAGCATTTAAAAACTACAAACTCCACAAAGCATTTGTTTAAAAACTACAAACTCCACAAAGCATTTGGTTACCTCTCCGGGGCGGGGGCTACAGAGATGGGGTCTGGAGACGGGGCGGCGGCGGGCGGCGGTGACTGATTGGCTGCGCTGTGCGGCCCAGAGTCAGAAGCAGGCAGCTGATTGGACGATGCGGCGCTAGCGGGGGCGGGGCATGTGGAGACTGCAGCATGCTCAACCAGGCTACTGCATAAGAGGTTAGGGTGCCGTGAGAGAGAACCTAGATGGCCAGAGTCATAACAAATATGACACAGCCAGCTAGTGGCCATGGGTAAATATTGCATAGCATTACTGTACAGCAAAGAGACCTATTGGCCTTATTCTCATGCAAATGAGGAGTGATATTGCTTAGCCCAATGAAAGGATGTCCATCAAGGTCAAATTTGATAAAGAGTAGAAGAAAGCACAGATTATTCATGTGATATTAACTCTTTCAATGTCACGGTTAACAGCAAAAGGGAGTCAAATCTGGATGCCAGCTAACCTCATGAGACCATGCGGATCTGTCAAACTCACTCCGTTTCACTCCGAGCACACGAGATCAGGGCGGTCTCACGAGGCGAGATCAATACTACAACGCCCTCTTTAATAAAGTTAAGCAAATTCTTTTGAACAACTTTTGACCTATTGATTGGGAAATGGTACGTAGCCTGGCTGGTAGTATTTCTCTCTTAATGGGGAACTGCCTCTCCTCCAGCGAGTATCGATCGGTGTATAATGGGGAATGATTAAATAACTGAGCTTCATTAGTCATGTTAGAAGGAGCCAATTAAATACGACCCAGACTTTGGGTTTGATATACTGTATAGCATCTTAACTCATCTAACAAAGTGTAACTCAGACTTTTAACTGATGAATAAGTTAAGAGTGTAGTGCTTTATAAATGTTCTTAGCCGGTAGACAAACAGCTTGCTCGATCGCCTTGTTGAGAGGGGTCAGGGAAGAATTTTTACAGCTCACTTATCTGGCCCCCGGGTGATTACTGGTTTTTTGCTTCCCTCTGGAATATGTAGAGAGTGGGTCGTATGCCCACCTCCCTTGTTCTCTGTAAAGCGCATTGTGTTGCCTCTGGGTATGAAATGCGCTATACAAATAAAGCTTTGATTGATTGATTGATTGAATAAGTTGAGTGCGAGTACGAGTGTAAGGGAACGGTGTGTTGGCACGGTCTGGGTTATCCTGTTGAGTAAAACATGAATCGGAAGTTTAAGGGTCACACCAACAACAGCAAGGAAGACGTGACCAAAAAATGAACACTCTCACACACGGTGAGGATGGCGAAACTGCATTTCAAAAGTAAAGATGGCCGCCCCCAAGAACTATGTATGCAGGAAGAACCCATCTGACATGGTCATGAGGCCGAACTTCTGAGTGAATTATTGGGGGGGTTCGAGGGTTCAGGTGCCCCGCCCCAGACTGGGTTGATGGCTGGTCCGGGGAAAACGGAGTAAATGCAATACCCAGTGGGAGGAGCTTGGCAGGCGGGGAAGGGGAGAGGGCAGCAGGCATCTAGCAGCAACAGGCCTAGTGGTGGTGGTGGTGGACCAATGGCTGACTCCTACTCACCTAACCTGCACCTTGACCTCTCCTGACCTCTCTCTCACACTCACGTGATGATAAATCATAATCTTCCATGTTGAATTTTGATGTTCTTTCTTTATCAGAAATATAAAGCTTTAAGTTGCCCTGGACACAATCCCTGATCATATCTATTTTTATCAACTGTCCAATGACTCAACTTAGTTTCAATTAGAAGGGTACAATTTGTCTTACATCCAATCAAATGGTCGACCCAAAAGGCAGAAAGATGATATATCTTTGGTAGTGTGGAACAGAGAGGTCAGGAAATGTGGTCTCAGGCAGTCCTCATCCCTTCATCATCCCATCATCATCCCTTCGTGACTTTCTGTGGTGAACTTGTGAGGTTAGCGGGTGGATCCTAGGTTGTGGTTGTGCTTGCTAGCGATCTATGGTGCGTATCATGACTAAAGGCACTGTGTGATAATTGGTGGTGTCAGCAGGGGAGGCGGGAGGATCGGTACAGACAGACAGGTGATTGGTGCTCTTAGTTTGAGTGAAGGTAAATACAGGAAGTGACTTTGAGGGAGTGTATAAGGGTAGAGCTGTATCGTTCAGCTATATCATTCACTACTTAATCTTTTAACTACTGTACAAAAGCTATTCTTTACTCTAATTCTAATTTAAACTATCTTGCAGAAAAAAAACTGTCTACAGATTCAGAGAAAAGTCTCAAATGGTTTCATTGCTACTATCCCTGCCACAGACACACATACACAGTAACGACACATGCGTACTTTACAACGTCCCTCAAACAGACAGGGTTTTGAAGACGAACAGACTGTATTGGTAATGAGACTCCACAAAAGACAAGACACAAACCTACAAAACACAATAGCCATCTGACATTTTGAAGCCGATCTTTTCGATTACTATCGAGACTATCTAAGCCAAGGGGGTAGAAATTGGATATTGTGTTTTGGGGGCCAAGACCACATACAGGAGAGGATGAGAGAGAAGAAAAGAAGAGAGAGTAGAGAGAGGAAAGGAAGAAGAAAGAGTAGAGAGAGCCCCATGAGAAGCCCTTAGGGGAGAGATGTTAATGAAAGATAGCAACACGCATGCCTGCTATCCGTGACTGTTCTTAAACTATAAAGTGATTAAAAACATTTCTCTTAGCCACAGTAGGAGGGGGGAAACGTAGACAGAGTCAGGGCATAGGGACGTTTGAAGCAAAACAAACCAACAGCTCCCCCTACAGGTCATATCTGCTTGGCACAGTTGTCAACATGGGGAAAGAGTGGTCCTCTGCTCCCGCTAGGGCGTAGCTGGGTTAGTGAAGCAGCACATAGCCAGTCAACCCTCATCCTCAGCTACACTTAAAGGACAATGCTCGTTTTTGACAACCTGGACCTTATTTACGACATATTATAAGACGTTTGACTCACTGAGATCACTTTGGTGTAGTTCGGAGGCATGTAGAAGAAATTTGCTGGAAATGCATGCTGGAGCAAGTGGGGAAAGGCGTTTAAAGATCATATTACAGAGGCTATAGACCACGTATTTGAAAACCACAACAAGGCCTCGCTTTGGGGAATCACAACTGTCGATTCATAAAATCAGATTGATGAAAACAACCGTTAAGCGGCCGAAAATAGATTTTTAGAAACTGCATTCTCGGTGCCCCGTCCACCGCCATTACATGGATATACTGGCTCGCGCTGGATTTTAAATTTCTTCTACATGCCTCCGAACTACACCAAAGTGATCTCGGTGAGTCAAACGTCTTATAATATGTCGTAAATAAGGTCCAGGTTGTCAAAAACGAGCATTGTCCTTTAACTCTGCTCCTCATCCCCTGGGAGAGACACTCCAGGGCAGGCATGCGGGCAAACACAGGAAGGCTAGCTAGGGTGTGGCAGGCTAGCTAGGGTGTGGCAGGCTAGCTAGGGTGTGGCAGGCTAGCTAGGGTATAGCAGGCTAGCTAGGGTATGGCAGGCTAGCTAGGGTATGGCAGGCTAGCTAGGGTATGGCAGGCTAGCTAGGGTGTGGCAGGCTAGCTAGGGTGTGGCAGGCTAGCTAGGGTGTGGCAGGCTAGCTAGGGTATGGTAGGGGAAGGAGAGTAGGGGGGGGGGTAGGTAGGAGTATGGGAGTAGCTTTAGTAAAGTAAAGAGTGATACTAGCACATGCTAGACTTGTAAACGGGCGACAGTGAGCTGTTAGTAGAGGATGACTGAGATCTACAGTACAGCAGATGAGGAAACGTAATATGTACACCGACACGGTTTAGGCAAGACACTGTGGGAACACAGCGATTGAAACAAACATGAGGACACACACGTAAACAAACACATACTACAGCTCGCACCTCTGCGTCATTCAATCGACTGCGCTAGGACGACTGTGCTTCAATGTCTTAAAATAGCAATCTGCTTATGCTTGCACATGCTAATGTGTAGGACTGTGAAAACAGGCCAAAACACAGATTGAGGAGTACTACTTTAAGGATGCAAACACCCTAATATCTATCCAGATAATTATAGTAACTGAAAGATCAAGTCCGCTACGATATTGACACTGACCAGGTTCTTGAAGCTATGAAAAAAATATTGACGTTCTGAGCACACACACACACCTGACGACCTCCACTAATCTAACGATGGTACTAGACAGTAGGGTAAGACTAGAGAAGTGACATGATCATTAAACTACCCTGATGCTTTGGCTTTGGGGGTGGGGGGGGGCAGTTCTTGAAATGGTGATGGAAAGCGCGATGCAGAGGAAGAGGAGCAGAACGTGAACAACGCTGAATGGAGATGAGGAAGAGGAAGGAATCTGGTATGTGGTTTGGAGAGGGCGTGGCCTGTGTGTGGGAGAGGAGGGAGGAGGAAGAGGAGGAGGAGCGATGAAGGGTGAGAAGGGGCCAGCCACCCCGAGCCACAGGCGCTCAAGTGCAAACACGCTCTCTACCCAGCATGCACTGCATGCAGGTTGAGATATGTGGTACGTGAGGAGAGGGGGGGGATGCCAAAGAGCATGCCCAGGGACAAGGTCCATTAGCGGAGGTCTCCGACTGTTACAGACAGGCTGTCAAACCAGGCATCAGCCCCTAACACACGCTTCCCCTCTGACAACCAGACAAGCAGTTACCTTCCAACGACGCTTTTCTCAACCTCGCTCCACGCGTCTCACTACTCGACTTCCTGTCCTTTTACGTCCTACGTCCTCTGGCGAAGAGGACGGACTGACGGACAGGCGTCCAACAGCAGATCATCTGAGAGATGTTCTTCCAGCTGTTTACACGGGTTCCTTCAGCCACGACTAAACTCGGTCCAAGCAGCTAAACACCCATCTCTGAAGCCTCGATGGTCCGACAACACACTCCACAACTGCATTCTCTTTGTTCTGCGTCCTACTGTATTCAACTGTGTTCAGTTTAACAGAAAGCTATCGACTATGGACTAGCAAAGCTAATGATATATACTGTATCGTTGTCTCCTTGACCAATGGCATATGTGGATAAAATCAAAGCCTTCATGGAAAAATGTGAATCTATGTCTCACTTGATAATAATCCAACTGCATGTACTGTATGAAGGAGACACTTTTCACCATCTCATTCTTTGTCATGTGATGTTTCATAATGAAATATAATGCGCTCTCTATGTGTGTTCTTGTGTAAGAGCAACGCGTGTATCTACGCAAGGTTGTTCACACACAACAAACCCAACACGCTGTAAAAGTCTGGTGTGAGGACCACGCCATCTTGGATGACTTCAGTTACGTCGTCTACCAACCTTCACCTCTCCACTCAGGGGTGTTCTCAAAAAATGAGATAACTATTGAATAACTAGCTTGACCTTCATCTCAGCCACTTGAATAACTAGCTTGACCTTCATCTCAGCCACTTGAATAACTAGCTTGACCTTCATAGGCCGGCAGAGCCATACACAATATTGCTCCCTCCCTACAAACCATGAAACAGGTATTCAAACCCTTCTTGTCTTTTTTCTTAAGCCGGGCTCAGACTACAGGATTTTTAGGCCGATTTATCCCCGATTCACCCCTCCTGACAATCAGAGGAGAAATCTGGTCTGGAACGTTGGTCGGGGCCGATGATCGGTCCAGATTATCTTCTAATGTGAGGGGTTTACAGATCCAATCTTATACCTCCCGATCGGCTCGCAGACCCATCGGGGCGGCCCCGATAATATCAAACAAGTTTGATATTTAAGATTATTACGTCCCGACTTTACAAGTGAGACGGCGAGACCAGTGGTTCGTTGCTCCCTCGGGCACGATAAGATCCTGTAGTGTGTGATCCGTTATTTTCAAATCTTGCTGTGTGTGCTTGTTTGAGATGCGCAAGAAGAATATCTGTTAAGATTCTCCTTATGTGCGTGATGTAACCCAATTTCGAAATTGGTTAGGATTTTAAATATCCTGTAGTGTGAGCCCGGCATTAGTCAAATACTGTCAAAGAAAGGTCTTTAGTATCAAGTCAGGTTAGATGTAGATATCAATATTAGTTTCCTCAGCGGTTATGAGTTCTACTATTGTTAAAAGATCTGTCCCACGTCCAGGCAAGATTCAAAATAACAACAATAGTCCATTTTACTCATGACTTCTTTCCTATAGGGCCATTCCACACTTCCTCAACGCTGTATTCTATCAAGGCTTTGCTTTCTACACATATTCCATTTAGTCAGGAGAGTGGACACAACATAGGTGAACGATTCATATTGAGATTCATGAGGTAAATAGTGATTGATTTGAAATCGTGTTCAAAGTCCAAACACAGAATTTTGTATTAGCTTGTATTTAATCTTCACAATGATTCAAACAGATGTACTGTAATTGTATATCAGAAAGCTAGCCACGACAGTATGCGTTAAAAGCAAACAACAAAAACTCCTCTTTCTTATTTGTTCGATTCCAAGTGGCAGTGTTTTTATTCGTTCATATCACAATGTCAAACACAATACAACCCTCACACAGCCGGAGAACTCAACTACCATGGCTGAAATAAGAGCGAATGGTAAGATGACACTGGGCTAATAATCTTCCTAAAGACGGGAAGCAAGCGTCGAACGACCTGCTTTTCCACTACGTTTCACATCCTGGTATCTTTAGCTCAGACATCCTGGTATCTTTAGCTCAGACCCTCCCTGTCGCCGCGACTCCCAACTCCTACACCTGCTCCACCTTCTCTGTCTGGCGCCCTCCCGTCTGCCTGTTCACCGCTTATTGCGGCACGTTCAGGATTTGTGCGGATAAGCCGTTGTGCCAGTTTTTCAATTTGGCGAAACGTGGGCCCTTCGCTTCTGACTCAAATCTTTCTCTGTGGCGTACGAGAAGGGGGGAGAAGAGGGGAGGAGAGATAGAAAGAGAAAGGGAGAGAAGAGGGATGAGTGACAGGGTTAGGGACGGTGGTCTTCACTCCCCTGACTGACCTCTGTGAGGGTGGTGGGTGTGCTCGCTCGGGGGGGGGGGCTGCGTCTCACTACACCACTCCCACACCCTCCGAGAACTCAGTCACACAACCTCCAGGGAACTCAGTCACACAACCTCCAAGAACTCAGTCACAGAACCTCCAAGAACTCAGTCACACAACCTCCAAGAACTCAGTCACACAACCTCTCTCACCTGAGGGAGTGTCACATTCCATATCGTATCAGGACATCTGACGTTGAATGATAAGAAGTTTCTGCACTATGTGTGGCAGGTTACTCTGATGTTTTCCTCAACATAAGTTAGACTACTTAGTAGTAAACTGGGGAGGAGGGGAGGGGCTAATGAAGACTAGTTGAATTCAGCGTAGAGCCTTATAGAGTTGACATACTGTTATCAACGTGTCTCTACTTCTAACCTTCCAAGTTCCACACAGACAGGGGGGTCAGGGGTGAGGCTGGGGGGGGGGCTGAGGGCTGCTGAGACTTCAAGGTGACCCTTGAACTTTCAGCTAGCTACAGTATTATACTCTGATCAGGTCTGGGGGGCGATGGGTCATGATCCAACGCCCCCACAAGCTCAGACTCACTGCTAGGACCACCGGTGGGGTTGCTGCTAGCTGCCTACCTTGACCTCATCAGAGCCTCCACGTCTGGGTCTTGCACTGCAGGAGAGGAGGAGAGGAGGAGGGGAGGAGAGGAGGAGGGGAGGAGAGGAGGGAGCTATTAGCACGGACATACAGGTATGTAGAGTGCAGCAAAAACATTAACACACTTATATTCACCAAGCATTAAGAGAGTTTGAAACTGCAAGTGGGATTTCTGTTGTGCACGTCTGTCACTTCCTGCCCTAGGGTCTTTGTTTTATGAGTTTGTGCGGGGAAAACTTTATTGATATCATTAAAGTTGCACTGAAATGAAAAAAGCATTCTGTCCCATTTTGGTTCACATAATTGGTCATAGTGTTCACCTATTCAACGATGTATGCCAAAAAAATTACAAAATTCTATTTTTGTTGTAATCTTATATCAAAGTATATAATTTCTTACTTCCTGGAAAACGGTACCTTAAAACAGGTACCTTAGATTTTAGGCCAATAATCTCACGACATCCACCCGTCAATCAACGCTATCCTTCTATCGAATCTGTCTAAAGTTCTTAAAACCCGTCCACTTGCCAATGTTCCAATCAAATTCCTCTACACATATGTCCCGCCCTCATAGCTTGTTTGCGTCGGAAATACGTCAAACTACGGAAGTTAGATGATCTCAAACGTCCGTTTCAGTGCGACTTTAACATCCAACTGCTCAATAGTGGGCCTACTATAAATGGTGTCAACAGATGGAAGTATCTGATTCTGTGGGGGATGACTTCATAGTTGGAGGATATTTCACATCAAGATGCAAGATGGCGCCACGAATGGCTGCCACAGCGTGTTGGTACGCCCTGTTTTTTTTGTTTTTGTTTGTTTAATTCAGTGTATTTTACACTATCTAGTCCTTGCACCCTGTCTAATGTTGTCTACCCATTGGTGTTATGCACCAATTGACTAGAACAAATTCCTAGTATGTGTAAAAAACGTAGCTGACAGATTTTTTGACAGACTTTAATGACTTAATGATTTCCCTAGGCGGAAATAAAACGTATTCTGACTGGAACAGAACAGCAACACGGTCAAATCAAACAGTCAATCAGTCAGAGCCGTACTGTACTTACTGTACTCCGTCCCCGTGATGTGCGCCAGGACGCGGAAGGACTTGGACTGCAGCTGGGTGGCGCAGCGCGTCCAGTCAGGCATGGCGTAGTCCTTGTCCCCCGTCTGGATGACGGCCTGATAGACTGGAGAGGCACTGTCTATAAGACGGTCTTTAACGGGGAGCGTACTGCAACCACAGAGAGAGGCGTGGCCGGTTAACAGCGCGGCGAGGGCGTGGCGAGCGCCCCCCGCGGGCCGGGAGGGCGCCACAGAAAACTGAGAACCGGTAACGGGGACCGGTGTGACGGTGTGTTTTGAGTGACTGGTGGATTCTGGGACGGATGTGACGGTGTGTTTTGAGTGACTGGTGGATTCTGGGACCGATGTGACGGTGTGTTTTGAGTGACTGGTGGATTCTGGGACCGATGTGACGGTGTGTTTTGAGTGACTGGTGGAATCTGGGTCTGATGTGACGGTGTGTTTTGAGTGACTGGTGGATTCTGGGACCGATGTGACGGTGTGTTTTGAGTGACTGGTGGATTCTGGGGACCGATGTGACGGTGTGTTTTGAGTGACTGGTGGATTCTGGGACCGGTGTGACGGTGTGTTTTGAGTGACTGGTGGATTCTGGGTCCCGATGTGACGGTGTGTTTTGAGTGACTGGTGGATTCTGGGACCGATGTGACGGTGTGTTTTGAGTGACTGGTGGATTCTGGGTCTGGTGTGACGGTGTGTTTTGAGTGACTAGTGGTTCTGGGTCCGGTGTGACGGTGCGTTTTGAGTGACTGGTTGGTTCTGGGTCTGATGTGACGGTGTGTTTTGAGTGACTGGTGAGTCTGGGTCCCGATGTGACGGTGTGTTTTGAGTGACTGGTGGATTCTGGGTCTGATGTGACGGTGTGTTTTGAGTGGCTGGTGGATTCTGGGTCTGACGTGACGGTGTGTTTTGAGTGGCTGGTGGATTCTGGGTCCGGTGTGACGGTGTGTTTTGAGTGACTGGTGGATTCTGGGTCCCGATGTGACGGTGTGTTTTGAGTGACTGGTGGGTTCTGGGTCTGATGTGACGGTGTGTTTTGAGTGACTGGTGGATTCTCGGACCGATGTGACGGTGTGTTTTGAGTGACTGGTGGTTTCTGGGTCTGATGTGACGGTGTGTTTTGAGTGACTGGTGGATTCTGGGTCTGATGTGACGGTGTGTTTTGAGTGACTGGTGGATTCTGGGTCTGATGTGACGGTGTGTTTTGAGTGACTGGTGGGTTCTGGGACCGATGTGACGGTGTGTTTTGAGTGACTGGTGGATTCTGGGTCCGGTGTGACGGTGTGTTTTGAGTGACTGGTGGATCTGGAACCGATGTGACGGTGTGTTTTGAGTGACTGGTGGATTCTGGGTCTGGTGTGACGGTGTGTTTTGAGTGACTGGTGGATCTGGAACCGATGTGACGGTGTGTTTTGAGTGACTGGTGGGTTCTGGGACCGATGTGACGGTGTGTTTTGAGTGACTGGTGGATTCTGGGTCCGGTGTGACGGTGTGTTTTGAGTGACTGGTGGATCTGGGTCTGATGTGACGGTGTGTTTTGAGTGACTGGTGGATTCTGGGTACGATGTGACGGTGTGTTTTGAGTGACTGGTGGATTCTGGGTCTGATGTGACGGTGTGTTTTGAGTGACTGGTGGATTCTGGGTCCGGTGTGACGGTGTGTTTTGAGTGACTGGTGGATCTCGGACCGGTGTGACGGTGTGTTTTGAGTGACTGGTGGATTCTGGGTCTGATGTGACGGTGTGTTTTGAGTGACTGGTGGTTCTGGGTCTGAGGTGACGGTGTGTTTTGAGTGACTGGTGGTTCTGGGACCGATGTGACGGTGTGTTTTGAGTGACTGGTGGATTCTGGGTCCAGTGTGACGGTGTGTTTTGAGTGACTGGTGGTTCTGGGACCGATGTGATGGTGTTTTGAGTGACTGGTTAGTTCTGGGTCTGATGTGACGGTGTGTTTTGAGTGACTGGTGGATTCTGGGTCTGATGTGACGGTGTGTTTTGAGTGACTGGTGGATTCTGGGTCTGATGTGACGGTGTGTTTTGAGTGACTGGTGGATTCTGGGTCTGATGTGACGGTGTGTTTTGAGTGACTGGTGGGTTCTGGGTCTGATGTGACGGTGTGTTTTGAGTGACTGGTGAGTCTGGATCCGGTGTGACGGTGTGTTTTGAGTGACTGGTGGGTTCTGGGTCCTGATGTGACGGTGTGTTTTGAGTGACTGGTGGATTCTGGGACCGATGTGACGGTGTGTTTTGAGTGACTGGTGGATTCTGGGTCTGATGTGACGGTGTGTTTCGAGTGACTGCTGCCGGAATGAAAGGCTTACAGTGTACATTTTGTTCTGTTATTGTAACAAGTTACTCAGAGCGTGTCAGTGTGTGTCGGGAGGAATACGATTTCTCACTGTACCGCCTCACTCGCCATAGCGAGAGTCAGCAGACTGGGGTGGTTCTTGCGTTAGGCGAGCTACAACAGAGGGGCGGGACAGCTGGATGTGGTCAAGCATCGTTCCCGCCAGCAGGGTGAAGTAAACAGCGCCCCCCTCAGTGCAAAAGCTTGCATGTGAAGCATTATGGCTGCCGTACGACTGTACAGCTTAAATATACGTCACGTTTTTCTCACTACTGCATTCCAAATGAAACATAGTTCATATATTTAATTATACAGTAAAACAGATACATATGGCAGTAAAACACACATACATGTGGCAGGAGAAGGAAATAAGCAGGAAAAAAGAAGAATAAATGAATTTTTATGTTCTAGCTGATCTGGTCTTAAAAAAAAGGAAAGAGCTCAGAACATTCAGTTTGTTCGTTGTCATGACCACCGAGCGGCGTCTGGTTCACATGCTTTATCAGGGCGGGTCTCGCGTACGACAGACGTCCATCTAAGATTGTTTTGACGTGACTACGTGTCCCTCCTCCAGGAAATATCTCCAGTTAAAGATGGCTGTCTATCTACTTACAGTTAAACCCATTTGAAATACCAAAGATAGATGGTTGGTGGTTGTTGACATGAGGTAACGGAGAGCAGACAAAACAGCCTGTTTGGTCTGTGTGGGCAGTTAAGAGAATGACCTCATCATGATAATGAATGGATGAGTGCAGTAGCAGAGATGGAGAGATGAGGATATAGTCGTCTGGGTTGCCAGGTTTGTCCATTGTGAGAAGCTGATGTGAGCAGCCGGTGTGGGTGAGAATGAGGCCCCACTGTGGGTGAGAATGAGGCCTTATGGGAGCTCTTAAGTGTCAAGGCCAACGTGGATGACAGGAAGGACAACTAAGAAAAATATGGAATGCAATGAAAGTATGTACCAGTCAAGGTTATAATAGTTTTGCTTTTTTCATTCGTTTTTTTTTTATATATCGTTTTTACTTTTTGTTTTCAATTTCAGTTTAGTTTGAATTAGTTTTTAAGGCAGATTTGCTAGTTTTCTTCTTTTTTTTTGTTTAGTTTTCATTTTTTGAAAATTCTTAGTTTCAGTATTAGTTTTAGTTTTCTTTTCTTCTTCTGTGCTAGCCTGGTGAGACCATCCTGATCTCGCGAGCTCATGTTGTTTGACTCCATGTGAAACAATCCATCTGGCGCACGTCAGGTTACTTCTGTGCAGTGACACAGCAAAAAAAATGGAGGATAGATTTCATATCCAACCAAAATACTAGGCTTATGTATGAAATGAAAAAGACTAAAACTAAGGACATTTTCTCTATCATTTTAGTTTATTTCAGTAAGTTTTGTAAACACACGATACATTTTTAGTTAGTTATCGTTTTTTTTGTAAATCCTAGTTTTTATTTTTATTTCAGTTAACTAAAATGTTTTTTCACACCTAGTTTTCATTTTTTAGTTCGTTTTCGTTAACTATAATAACCTTGGTACCAGTACACCGTACGTCCCCATGCTCTACAAAACCAGACAATTCCCACACAATTTTCCAACAGAATGAAAAATCGATCGTTAGTAGTGAGGTGGCCACTGTGAAACATGGAATCCCCGTTCTTCTGCCGTTCCCTAAAGTCGCCCTGCGACCGGCGTCTCTCTTTGAACCCCTATTGCGTCGACGGTGAAGAGGTGGCATCTGAAAAACCCTCGCAATTCCACACAGATACACCCGTTGGTGTCGCCACAGAAACAAAATGGTCTCCGAAACCAAAACCAAGAATCTTCAATCAGTGTAAGAAGTGTTAGCAGGGAGGGAGTTGAGACGAGAGACCGGGTTTGACAGGACGACAGACAGGCGGTGGGACACGGAAATGGACTCACACACAGGAAGTGCGTCTCAAGTGGCGGGGGGGTTCAGAGCGATGGATCTACTTACGCCAAGGGGGAGCCGGCAGCAAGCGCTTCCTCTCTGTGAGCCAATGGGAGTGTGGGGGCGTGGCAGAGGTGGCCGTGGACGGACGGACAGGGGTGGGAGGGGCAAGCAGCGTGGCGTGGCAGTGTGACGGAGCGGTTGGATGGATGCATAGAGAGTGAGACACGGAGAGTTAGACTTGGTAGAATCACGATGGTACTAAAGTGAGTCCATTCAACTTGGTACAAAAATAATTCACATCTGTAATCTGAAGTCACGCTGTTACAATATAAAACTGAATAATGTGTGTACTGCGTGTGTGTGTGCGTGAGCGAGTGAGTGTGTGTAACTGAATGGACTACGCTTTAGAAGCTGGTGTATGGTAACAGCCTGACAGTACACACAGAATGTGATTGGGTGAGAGTGACAGTACACACAGACTGTGATTGGGTGAGGGACTGGTGATTGTTTTGATTGGGTAAATATTAATAGCATGAGTGTGTTTGCAGAAAAAAATGAAGAAATCCAACAGTTAAGACTCCAATATACACTATGACCTGATAAACCACTAGTACATCATCTACACTCTGTGAAAATCACCAACGTCTTCCAGTCAACCTTATACAAACAATCCTAAGAGAGAAAAACACAACCAACATACTGTATTTCCCTCAGAAACACCTCACCGCAATCAATAACTAATCATCAATCAACAACTGATCATCAATCAATAACTGATCATCTGCCTACCTTCCACACAGAGACACCCTGACACCACCTGAAGGGTGACCCTGTACCATAAAAGGAGCAGACCCTGATGAGACATCCAGAGAAGTGTCGGCATGGCTACGAGAGGCGACCTAGATAGCAGAGCGCAGCCAGGGAGGGGAGCCGCGGGGAGGGGCGGGGCTTAGAACATGCAAACCAGCCTCAGAGACCCAGAGGAGAGAGAGGAGTAGAGAGACGTGTGGAAGGAGGAGTGTGAGGGAGTGGGGGGGCGAGGTGGTCTTACCCAGCTAGTCCCTCCTGTCCCTTGGCCTGTGATTGGCCGGCGATGGCGTCCATGATGGCGTCCTGGGAGTACATGCTGATTGGCGTGTTGTACTGGGCGTGGATGATGGTGGCCTTCCCCCCCGGGCCCTTCACCTCGATTGGCTTATGGGTGGACAGGGCGGAGTCCTTCAGCATTCCGGGGTTGAAGCTGGGGATGTACTCATTACTGCGGGGGGGGGGGGGGGAGGGGGGTAGAGATGCAGGGGGGTGGCGGGGGGGATGTTGGTGAAGGTGAAGATTGAGGGAAAGATGAAGACGAGGATGGAACGTGAGGAGAGGGCGTTGAAAGGGGGGGGGGTACAGTGAGGTGGCGGGGGTGCTGGCGTCAGCATTTTGGAGGGAAATGCGAGACAGGGGTTCTAAAGATCGATATTACTCGCCGAACATGTTCTGCCTTCAGAGTGACCACAGCACAGTGGACATATGTCACTACACTCATGTTTCCTGAGATACAGGCCGACTCTCCTAGGTATCTAGCGGTCAGCGAAGTGAAGAGCATTTGGATTCAAATCAAATAGGGAACACTTTTTCATAATAAAGCACTGGCCTCAAGCAGGAAGTGGATTTGGCTTGTGTGTACTTTAGTCATTTTGACACCGAGTGGTTTGATTGAAATGAAACAGCGTTTGTCTCAAAGAGAAATCATTTAGCTAGAGAAACAGGTGTGTATAAAAGCTCCTGACCCTAGCCTGACCCCTAACCCTACGCCAGTCGCATTCTAATCATCGACATCTCACAACCAGCAACACCCTTTTGCAAAGTACCAGCTTATTAAAGATTTAATTTCATCATATAACCGTATGACAAGGTGTCCTGGTGAGTCCCAGGTAGTGGTATAGCGAGTGGTTGGTTGGTCAAACTCACTCCTCATAGGCGTGCTAACAGGACATCGCTATTCGCACAACTGTTAGCTTTTTTTTGTTAATGACGACTGCAGAGAAATGCAAGCAAAAAATGCCACAGGCAACAAAACCGCAGCTCGTTAAGCTCGTTAAGCTCGTTAAGCTGTAGATACGGCACTATCTCACACTTTTACACTCCAAACCAAGAAGTCCCGATTTCTACCGATCATATGGCCCGTCTTCAGTCTTAGAGCATCACTACACAGCCAGTTAGGAGGACAAGGCAGATTCACTCCACACACACTCCCGTACGACAGGACCAGGATGTGATCCTGGCCCTCAATCAAGGAGACCTGCTGTTGACACGTTGTATCATGCATGTTAGTCCTCACACACGCATACACACACACACACACACACACACACACACACACACTAGGAGAATTGAGGTTTGAAAAGAAAAAAACGTTCCACACACTGACAAGGCTGATACAATAGCATGATATCATGCATCTCCTCCACACACACACACACACACACACACACACACACACACACACACACACACACACACACACACACACACACACACACACACACACACACGTACACACACACACGACTACACCACATCAAAGGTGGGAGAATACTAACTTGACAGGAGTGTTGGTAATAACCTGAGGCAGCAGAAGGGGAAGAAGAGAGAGAAACATTTTAATTAACAACACAATTACACTAGACCTAGGGGCGGCTGTAGCTCAGTTGGTAGAGCGGGTCGTTCAGTGATCGAAGGGTCAGCGGTTCGAATCCCAGCTCCGACTGTTCACATGTCAAAGTGTCCTTGAGCAAGACACCTAACCCCAAATTGTTCCCAATGAGCAGGTTAGCACCTTGCATGGCAGCTACCGCCATTGGTGTGTGAATGTGTGTGTGAATGGGTGAATGAGAGGCCATTGTAAAGCGCTTTGAGTGCCGCTAAGGTGGAAAAGCGCTATATAAGTGCAGTCCATTTACCATTTACCATTTTAGACACGCTGCCCCCACTGGCCACTGGCGTAATTACACTAGAAAGACTGCCCCTGCTGGTCACTGGCTTAATTACACTAGACAGACTCCCCCTGCTGGTCACTGGTGTAATTACACTAGACAGACTGCCCCCACTGGTCACTGGCGTAATTACACTAGACAGACTGCCCCTGCTGGTCACTGGCGTAGCGTGGCACGCTAGTGGAATGGAGAGAAGGAAGAGAGATGGTGAAGACCCTGGGCTCAATGAGAATTACGGACTAACCGAAAATCAAATAAATAAATAATACATACAACTATAAAAGAAACAATATCCACGCAGAGGGAGGCTGACGTCAATCTGCTAACCACACCGACATGAGGAGTCTAACCTCCGCTGGCGTTGATCTGGCTCATACTATTTCTGATAGGAGAGGAGGAAGCCATGTTGGGAAGGTGAAATATTTGAGGGCACTGCATATAAAGTTGGTCAAAATGTAACTGAGAGGTGGAGCTATTTATCTAAGAGGATATACTACTATCTATTTATCTAAGGAGATATACTATCTATTTATCTAAGGAGATATACTTCTATCTATTTATCTAAGGAGATATACTACTATCTATTTATCTAAGGAGATATACTACTATCTATTTATCTAAGGAGATATACTACTATCTATTTATCTAAGGAAATATACTACTATCTATTTATCTAAGGAGGTATACTACTATCTATTTATCTAAGGAGGTATACTACTATCTATTTATCTAAGGAGATATACTACTATCTATTTATCTAAGGAGATAAACTACTATCTATTTATCTAAGGAGATATACTACTATCTATTTATCTAAGGAAATATACTACTATCTATTTATCTAAGGAGATATACTACTATCTATTTATCTAAGGAGATATACTACTATCTATTTATCTAAGGAGATATACTAGTATCTATTTATCTAAGGAGATATACTTCATCAGGGTGAGTTAAACAGAAAGATGAAGACAGCCTGCTGTGTTTAGAGTTGAGACCAGGACAGAACTTGAACCCGGGACATGCCATGGCCTTTTACAGACGTCACCGGAGCAGGTGTCGGCCTGGCATGGGTCATCCTACGGTAACCTTATCGCACCGCAAACGGCGGGATCCCGTCCTCGGAGACGGGCGTGAGGTCAACTCGCATGCTCGCTGGGTTAGCTAGCTACAGCGGCGTCTGGTCTCCGTCTCGAATAAACCTTTGGCACGAAAACGCGTATCTAACCTACTTATAATATTAACCTCGTAGTTGTAGATTGACGTGATAGCCCGAGCGAAGAATGCAGATATCCGAACGTCGAACCGCAAAGAACGGTGGCGGCCATTTTGAACTGAGGTAGTAAGTAAGCAGACATGTTTGGATCCGCCTTCACTGTCAGTTCTCTCAGCCATTTTGGACACAGACCAGGATTATTCGTTTGGGTTCATCTCATCGGTCAGGTTTTTTCGAAGCTTGTCCCGGTGGACGTCGGCGGGTGCGTGTTTCAGCGGAGAGGGACCTGCCTTCCCCCCCCTGAGGCATCGTATTACCTGGAGGAGGGGCCCCACAGCCTGAGCCAAGGGCCTTTATTTCCAGACATGGCCACTGCTGCGTTGCACATTCCCCTTGAACGAGGAGAGGGGTAAATCACCTCACCCTCCGGCATGGAGGTGGTCGGCGATGGTTTGACACCAGTCTAACTCCTGAATGTTCTGAGCCTCTTTCCATGTTCCAGCCAGCAGCTGGGGGCTAGGTGTAGACTCTGGAGGGAGATGAAGTTGCCTCTTATATACGCTGATCTGGGACCAGTCTCGAGTCACAAGGTTAGGATTTAGAGGCCGTATCTGACCCTCCATCCATGTTACTTCCAAGGGGCAACTTCTACTTTTTGAGAGGTTTGAGGGTTTGAGACGAGTCCACCCAGTCCGCCCCGCCGCTAGCCGCTAACTCTCCACACCTGCTACGTACCCCGCCGCCGGGCCCCGCCGGAGCGAGGCCATCTCCCGCAGGGTCTCCTGGGAGTACAGGCCGACGGGCGAGTTATACTGCTTCCTGCTCGCGGGGCCGGACGAGCGCCTCTCGGCGGGCGAGACCGCATGCTCACTGAGGGCCTCTAGTGGGCCGGAGGTGGTATTGCCATTGATTTGATCTGTTTGACCCTTTGAAGGGGAGAGAGGGAGGGGGGCAGATAATGGTGTAGTGGTCAGAGATAGGGGGGGGGGGAGGGGGGTGGGGCAGATAGCGGTGTGGTGGTCAGAATATTGGGGTCAATTTCCAAAAATAGGTTTTTGAATTTGTCCAATAACAGACACACCTCTCCTACAGTAACTGGTCTACGAAGGGGGCCGCATTAAACCATGCCACCACTAGAGGGCAGTAGTATACTCATAATGTCCGCTGATGGGGATTGGTCTCTGGTTTCCCACAGAGAGTGTGAAATCCTAACGTAGGTCTCTCCTAGGTCTCTCCTAGGTCTCTCCTGGAGGTCTCCCCACTCAAGGCTGGGCTAGACCCGGACACTCTCAGAGGGAAGTCACATTATTTGAATAGTGTGTGAGTCAAACAGCATGTACATTTGTGTGTGTGTGTGTGTGTGTGTGTGTGTGTGTGTGTTGCCTGAATGTATGTAACGTATGCGAGTGTACGTCTATCTGTGTGCCTCTCTGTGTGTGAATGATGCATGCATTGTCAACTGCCTATTTACCCCATGTCAATGTACAGCATGTGTGAGTGTGTGTGTGTGTGTCTGTGTGTGTGTGTGAGTGTGTGTGTGTGTTTGTTTGTTTGTGCGTTTGTGTGTGTGTGTGTGTGTGCGGTCATGCTTACCTGCTGGTGAGCGATAACGGGCATAGGTGAGTCAATTCTTGGGGCCCCTGTAGGAATTGGGCGCTTTGACCTGCAACAAGATTAAAGACAAACACGTGAAACAAGACAAGACATTTATAGACAATTATTACATATTATTATATTTGTCCATGAACTATCATACAGGTGTGTGATTAGTACTGTGTCTAAAGGAAAGTGCGATTTCTCCACAATTTCGCCACTGTCTTGCTGTCGTAGACTACTTGATTGATTGATTGATTTTCATTGATTTTTAAGACAGGGACAAGGTACAGTAGACATTTACCCTATAGAATAGGGAGAGATGCACTGTACAAGGTTATAGCTAAAACAGCTAATTTCCACCCGCAGTCCCTGGGCAAATAAATATACAGTCTTAAAATAGTGGGGCAAATAGTACACAGTAGGAAAGTTACATACATAGAAGGAATACAAAAACGTTATGTAGCAGAGATTTCACTCATTCCTCTATACCCTCATCCCTATACCCTCATCCCAACCTCCCCAGACCCTTAAAAACAAACCCTAAGTACAGCCCCCATACTATATACTTTGTGTAGTCGTAGAGAAATCTTGGCGTCATGAGGTCAAATCGGGACGTCATAAGTTTCAGTGAGAATCAAAGATTAGCGACTAATCGCTCTTATGTTCTAAGGACGAGGCTAAGACCTCCTGACAAATTTCTAGCATGTCAGAAATGTTCGTCGTGCCTCGCGAGGGGTGAGTGAAGCACCCAAAAGGCCTCACGTCAGGGCAAAACGAAAGGTAGTGTCCAGTAGCCAGCGGCCCCAGTCACTGGAGCACGGGACGGACCATCTCCGTTTCCTACCATGACAGGCGAGGAGAACAGTTAGAAAGAGATCGCGCTGTAAACAAGAACAAGCGCCCATTAAACATGTTGTCGCCCACCTATTATCAAGTTGGATTTATATAGCGCCCTTCATGATACCCAGAGCGCTTTACAGAGTCCAGTATTCATTCAGACACAGTCATACCGGTGGTGGTTAAGCTACATCTGGTGCCACAGCTGCCCTGGGGCAGACTGACAGAAGCGTGGCTGCCAATCAGCGCCTACGGCCCCTCCGACCACCACCAACATTCATTCACATTCATACGTTGCACGACTCAAATTTCACAACTCAAATTTCATGGTCTGTCTCTCCTTAATCCTACTTTTAACTACAGAGAAGACAGAGAGAGAGAGAGAGAGAGAGAGAGAGAGAGAGAGAAAGAGAGAAAGATAAGACAGAGACTTCGAGAGAGAAGACAAAGAGAGAGACTTCGAGAGAGAAGACAGAGAGAGGAGAGAAAGAAGACAGTGAGAGGACAGAGAGAGAGGACAGAGAGAGAAGACAGTGAGAGGACAGAGAGAGAGAGGACACAGAGAGAGAAGACAAAGAGAGAGAGAGGAGAGAGAGAAGACAGTGAGAGGACAGAGAGAGAGGACACAGAGAGAGAAGACAAAGAGAGAGAAGACAGTGAGAGGAGAGAGAGAGGACACAGAGAGAGAGAGAAGACAGAGAGAGAACCCTAGAAGAAATACAGAGAGGAGAAGATGAAAGGCAGGTGAATGGCGTGTTGCAGGGAGACCAGCAGAGAGACGGGTTGAGTGTTGTAATTGCATGTCGTTCAGAGAGAGGAGGTGGAAGGAGGCGGGGTCACGGTGACTGATGGGGGTACAGCGCTGTTGAACAGGCCCCTGTGTGTTCGTACAGGAGACAGGGTGATGCTAAGCTAGTCATTAGTGTGCCATCGTTCCATCACTACCTAGATCAAAGACAGAGAGGAGAGACCAACCAGACAGACCACAGAGCAGTCTGAGGTGATAGCAGCAGCAGCTATCTAGAAGCCATGTCTCTCCTATGATGCTTTTTTAGCCTCTCTCACTCTGAAATGTAATTTAATGTAATGTATCGCTTTATAAATGTTCTTAGCCGGTAGACAAACATACTCCAGGAGCTTGCTCGATCGCCTTGTTGAGAGGGGTCAGGGAAGAATTTTTACAGCTCACTTATCTGGCCCCCGGGTGATTACTGTTTTTTTTGCTTCCCTCTGGAATATGTAGGGGTGGGTCGTATGCCCACCTCCCTTGTTCTCTGTAAAGCGCATTGTGTTGCCTCTGGGTATGAAATGCGCTATACAAATAAAGCTTTGATTGATTGATTGATTGATTGATTGATTGATTGATTGATTGATTGAAGTGATTGGCAGCAGCAATCAGCGGTCAGTGGTGTGGTCAATTTATGCGGTGAATGGATCGACTACAATAGTTTCTATCACTTCTTATCACTGAAAGCAACATAAGGTCAAAGGTCAAAGGCCAAACTTCTCACTTGGCTCAACAAGAACATGACCTTCCCTGGGTGTCTATGGCCGTCTATGGAGCTCAAGCCCCGGATGATGCAAAATAAACTAATTCCTACTCAGGGATTGTACTTTTTTGGATTTCAGGCACATGATTTTAAATATATTTTTTAATTTAAGAAGTTTTAAAGCGGTCCACTTTTGCAAAATTAACTTTTTCATAGTTTTTGCAGATACATTTGAGTCTCCGATGGGCCTACAACACACAAAGTATGAAGTGAAACAACCCAGTCATTTTGTTGTGGTCGGCCGAAATGAAAACATTAGAAAAAAAAAAGGCAGTCTCAGCAAGCCATTCAAATCTCCCTTGTCAATTTACGTCACAGTCGGGGACCGGTCGCGGCAGGCGAGACGTGCTGTGGTTCCTGTGTGGCGGAGGCCAGCGGGCTGGATGCCTGCAAGCATGGGAAGGTCGTCCACAGGAGTGGGACGCAGGGAATGGAGTTGTATTTTCAACGTTTCACCACCTCCTTCGTTATTCACCACCTCCCTCAACCTTTCACATAGACAGGATGACCTCTCCAGGAGGTCGAGACACCTAGACGTCGTCTGCTCCAGAATAACCATCCTTTGTCCCTTTGTCCCTGCAAGAATTACCGCCTTTCCTCACGTGTCTGTATTCTCGACCACTGTTGATGACGCCTGCCATTTAATATGACGTGTACAATGGGTTAGCCAATCACATCTCTGGAAGCGTCATACCTGTGTTTTGCTTGAATATAAGGCCGCGCAAGACCAGACTGCGGCACTTCACTTGGATAAACCACTCACGTGCGTCGTCCTGAAGTCCTTGCGCTCGTATGTTTTCTCAATAAACCAGACTTTGACCTTTTTTTGAGCGAATCTTGGCAAATCCTTTTTGACTAGATCAGTTAAAAATCCATTACAATGCTCACACAGATGAGCGGTCGGTCACTATCGGTCAACCTCACACAGATGACGTCACCCTCTGGTGACTCAACGCTCACCCCCTTTCCCGGCTTTAGCAACTGCCGTTTACGCCTGATGTCACTTAATAAAGTCACCAAGAAAAATGTCTTTGACAGGTCAAGGCGGCAAAACAGCCTCGCTATCCCATAATTTCAACGAGGGGGAAATCGCGTTGCTCCCAGACTGACTGCCGCGCTAATGTTTTATTGATCTGCGAAGTGAAATGGAATGAGCTTGTGACGTGAAGGAGACGCTGTTAAATCAGATATACAGTAGGGAATATGACACTCAAAAGCAAGGTGTGAATTTAAAAAGAGTTCACCACCACTTGCGTACTTGCGTTCTAATCTTTTTTACTAGGTACTAACCGATTATTTCTGGCAGGGGGACTGCCAATGTAAACTAGCCTTTTGGCTACAATTGGGTACATTTACATTGTATTTTATAAAATGTTTCTTAATGTACATTGTCCCTCTCTAACAAATAAAATAAACTGAAACTGAAACTGAAACCACCAAAGAACCAAATATAACAGCTAACTAAGTTAGCATGATGCTCTGAAGAGGCCTTGAAATGTAACAGCTAACTAAGTTAGCATGATGCTCTGAAGAGGCCTTGAAATGTAACAGCTAGCTACGTTAGCATGATGCTCTGAAGAGGCCTTGGTGAGCGTTGCACTGCTCTCTCATGTTTAGGGTCCTGAGCGAGAGAGAGTGTCCTACTGTAACGCTAAACGCCATCCGTCATGTTAAAGTTCCCTGTCATCCCATCACTGTGTGTATTTCTACAGTATGTGTATATTCTATGTGTATTTGTATAGTATATGTATGTTTATGTGTATTTGTATTTGCCCAGTATGTGTATATTGTATGTGTATTTGTATAGTATGTGTATGTTTATGTGTATTTGCCCAGTATGTGTATGTGTACAGTATGTGTATGTTTATGTTTATGTGTATGTGTACAGTATGTGTTTATGTAGGTGTATGTGCAGGTGTATGTGTATGTTTATGTGTGCAGTATGTGTATGTGTATGTGTATGTGTATGTGTATGTTTATGTGCATGTGTATGTGTATGTTTATGTGTGCAGTATGTGTATGTGTATGTGTATGTGTATGTGTATGTTTATGTGCATGTGTAGGTGTATGTTTATGTGTGCAGTATGTGTATGTGTATGTGTATGTGTATGTGTATGTTTATGTGCATGTGTATGTGTATGTTTATG
>NC_140267.1:3070497-3082997 GCF_949987555.1 Borostomias antarcticus | reverse complement strand
ACTGAAATAAAAATAAAAACTAGGCTTTACAAAAAAAAACGATAACTAACTAAAACTATATTGTGTGTTTACAAAACTAACTAAAATAAAATTATAGAGAAAATGTCCTTAGTTTTTGTCTTTTTCATTTCATACATAAGCCTAGTATTTTGGGTGGATATGAAATATATCCTCCATTATTTATTTAGCTGTGCCGCTGCGCAAAGGTAATCTGACGTTCGCCAGATGGTTTGTTTCACACAGAGTGAAACAACATGAGCTCACGAGATCAGGATGGTCTCACCAGGCTAGCGCAGAAAAAAAAAAAAAACGAATACTGAAACTAATAAAAACTAAACTAAAACTAAGCATTATCAAAAAAAATAAAATAAACTAAACTAGCAAATCTGCTTTAAAACTAATTAAAACTAAACTGAAATCGAACACAAAAAGTTAAAACGATATAAAAATAAAAACTAATGAAAAAAGCTAAACTATTATAACCCTGCTATGGACGTCTGTAGCACCAGGGCTGTACTGTATCTAACAGGTCTGGAATATGTAGAGAGTGGGTCGTATGCCCACCTCCCTTGTTCTCTGTAAAGCGCATTGTGTTGCCTCTGGGTATGAAATGCGCTATACAAATAAAGCTTTGATTGATTGATTGATTGATTGAGGCCGTCCTGAGTAGACTACTCCACAGGAAACCCAGAGAACGAAGCAGACGATCTCTCTGATCTGGGCGAAAATAATGTCGCCGTCGTCCTACAACGTGGGCTATCTGACAGATATGTGCATCTGTGTGTATGTGTGTGTGCGCATGTATGTGTGAGTGTGGATGAAGCATACAGACCCACTAAAACCAGACCATCCCTTTGTTCCACATTGGAATGACCCGGGTATAAAGACTGTTGTCAGGGAAGAATGTTTACAGCTCACTTATCTGGCCCCCGGGTGATTATTGTTTTTTTGCTTCCCTCTGGAATATGTAGAGAGTGGGTCGTATGCCCGCCTCCCTTGTTCTCTGTAAAGCGCATTGTGTTGCCTCTGGGTATGAAATGCGCTATACAAATAAAGCTTTGATTGATTGATTGATTGATTGATTGATTGATTGATTGATATATATGCTTGGTCTCACTATGGCTGCCAATGTGGCTTTAAAAGGGCTGGAGTGGCTCGTCACCGAGCATTCACACTGAAGGGAGTGAATGAGTACATTGAAAGCCGTGGCTCTTGATCGCGGTTTGTTGATGCCATAGACAGTGTTACAGAGAACGTTGCTTTAGCGCACTGCGCAGACCAAGAGCAATACTTTTTCTTTTCACCACCCAATATAGACCAACGTGACATCATATGAATGGAATTTGCATTCGGTATCCCAAAATATACCATAATCAAAGAAGTATCTTTAGAAACTGTCTGGAAATTAAAAGATTCAAGCATTGTTATTTGTCATGCGATACAATGAAATACTCACTTGAGACCTTCCCGTCACAAAGACAATCAAAACAAACAATAAAAGTCAAACTGACAGAGTAACTGTTAGTAAATCTGTTGGATTAACTCTCCCTGAAGCAGCTGTGGCCGTCCTGTCACAAGTCACTTCACCGCAAACTTGACACCCTGTCACTAAGTCCCGTCACCGACACCCTGACACCCTGTCGCTGGTCCTGAGCATGACTGTGCTATGTGGAGCCCGGCCTACTCGTTCCAGACTGAGTGTGTAACAGCCATGGGGCTTAGGGTAATGTCGCCCCCTAGAGACAGGCTTTGGAAGGGCAGAGCGCTATTCCTGACCGCTAATTGCCCTGCTCATGTTCTAGCACCGGTGAACTTTGAGTAGCCAGCCTTGTGGCTGTCCCTTTGGGACCGGCGTGGCTGTGCCTTTGGGACCGGGGTTAGTTTAGGTAGAAGATGGCTGTGTGTAACCCAGTTTTCGGCATGTCCCGGTGTGGGATTCGAACCCGGGTTTCTCGCAGGACAGACACTGTTTTAATCAGCTACGTTGAAAAGCTAGGTCTTCATCGGCATGGGTGGACGGTGTTTATAGCGATTCCACGCTTTTAGGGCGCAATCCTCATTAGAGCGGAGGCACACGAGGGCGCATGACCTCCAGGGCGCGGTGATATTCAGATGTGAATGACCTCCGGGTGCACTTGTTTTCACTCGCAAAGAGTGCAATTCAAGTCAGGTGTCCGAAGACAATAATAATAATAATAATAATAATAATTAAAATGTAGGCTATCCCCGATGCTGTTACTTGTATGATCAGTTGTTAGAAGTACTGTAAGCACTTGTCTGTTTGCCCTTTTTTTATGAGCATTTGTATGTTTACCTTGTTCTGATTGGTCGAGTCGTGCATTCGGGTACGTAGGCCAAGCTACATGGCCTAGTGCAGGCTAATCATTTGTATTTACCTCGGAAGATAATAATATAAAATAAAATGCAGGCTATCCCCTATGGTGTTACTTGTATGGTCAGTTGTTAGAAGTACAGAAAGCACTTGTAGCCTATGTTTACCTTGTCCTGATCCGTCTCCTGAGTCGTGCATTCGGGTGCGTAGACTATAGCCTAGTCCAATAGTCCTTTCCTAGTAGGGCTTTTGTTGTTTTTACATTTAAAAACGCCACTTCTCAGAGCGCTTCTGCGCCGGCCGACACCGAGAGGCGCTTTGAACGCTGCTTCGATAGCTCTGCCACCCTAATTCTACCCCAACTGGCACCACTATTAACATTTTCTGGGGCCTCTGAACTCACTACCTACTCAGGACAACCGAAAACCCAGTTTCACTCAGTTCCATATGCACTGGTGTTCACAGGAAGAGAAGTACTGATTGGGGGGTTGTCAGGGAGGTTCTCTCTATGGTTCCCAGGCGTGGTGGTGGCCGGGCTTTTAAAGTGTTACCGATATTTTTGTCTGCTATTCTAAATGGGAAACAACGAGCAAAAAGATGGTTCCGCTCAAAAGTACAAAAACGGGTTGATTTATTCCAATACGATTTGCAAAACGGGTCTTTCGAGAGAAACACGCAAGTTTCTAGCAAAAGCACCCCTGGGTATCTCCAACACACCCTTTTATTCAAACTCTCGGACTGGAAACCAGACGTTGAATTTGATAGGCTAAAAACACCATTTGATGTCATGGAACGGGCGTTAGAGGAGGAGCCTCAGGAAAGCATGTGATTCAACCCAAATGAAATACAGAACGCATCTTAACAATTCAATGAACAGGCAACAACAGTTACAATAAACATTCGGAGCAGACGAAGGGGAGTAATCCCTTCTACCATGTGGATTCTCGGCTGTAGACCTCTTCTCACCTAGCTGAGCGAAAAGGCCACAGACGATGTTCCCATGAGATCAAAGCAACTGGGAGCTAGTGTCATTGAAATCAAGCTTTGTCTATTGACAGTCGTCCGCACCAGTAATTCAATAATTCACAAAAGACACCCCCACCACTACAAATGTCAGCTCTAATTGGCAGACGACGCTGCTGGGAGTCTCCTGACATTTACCGTCCGCCAAAGGTTGCCGTGACCATAGCGCCGCTACCAGCTGCGTGGGCGATGACTCAGACGGACAGAAGCTCTGCACTCGCTTCCACAGGGGACGCCGGGGGCGACCTTTGACCTCTCGCCTTAGCTCAGAGGAGACACACGACCGCACGACTATACACGCCCAAAGACAAACAAATACACACGCACACACACCACATACACACACACACACACAGGCGCGCGCATGCACACACACACACACACGCACACACACACACACACACACATTGGAGGTTCAACAGGTTTGGCTGCTGCCAGCTCTCACATCAGCTGTACTCTGTCTCTCAACACTCTGGCCATTCATCAGCTGTGTCCCTCTATTTTTAAGAGTTCAAAGTGTTTTAAAAGAGTTTAAAGTCTAAAATCACCACATATATGTGCTCAACTGCTTTCTAGTCCTACTCCTGGGCTGAATGAGTGTAAGTGACTGTACAACTCTCCTCTCATGACAAGATAAAACTAAAGGTAGATAAAGGGAAGGCCAGACTTAAAGGGATATCAAGTTTGGTGGTCAGAACCGTGGCAGGGCCAATGGGCGGCCTGGGTGGGCCAGTGCCGCCCAGATTGACAGCTGGTCCACCCAATCAAAAGTGCTATAGCCAAATTTGAATGAGGGAAGTAGAAACAACATGAAAATAAGTTTAAAGGTGGGATAGGTAGTTTGCTTTTGGCTTTATTTGGTAAAATTGGCATAATATCCTTTCAGCTATCAGTAACAGAGGTGCTCCGAGAATAAACTTGGATCTCCGTGTTTACCGCTGCCTCTGTATTTTGGATTCGAAGAATGCACCGCGCCCGAATGTATTGACCAATCAGGGTCTCTATCTCGCCACACCTACCAGTCATGTTTGGAGGGAGGGACTACATCATGATGGACAGGAGGGAGGGGCGGGTTCTTTTGAAAAAGATGACCAATCGGAGGCCTTGTTGACGTCAAACTACCTACCCCACCTTTAAATGTATTCAATAAATTGTAATAAAATTAAAAGAAACAAGACTACATGTTTTGTTTGATTTTTAATGTTAATAATAATCATTCATGATCGGTGCTGCTACTGTAGGCTCCGTCAACGTGAGCTGCCTGCGTCAGTCCTCACTGGTTGGAGGTAACGTTAGGCTGTCTAGCCCTGTTAGCCGAGCCGCTAGCTAGCTAGAATGTCGTCGTCGAAACATGTTAAGCAAACGTCGTTGTCAAAACTACTTTAAAATACCACGCGGAGAGGAAAGGGGAGATCTACCCACACCACCTGATAATGACGATCCGCCAGATCCGGTCCAGATCCGGTCCAGATCCGGTCCAGATCCGGTCCAGATCCGGTCAAGATCTAAGGCCTCCAGCCTCCCTTGCCCATGCTCAGCCCACTGATCCTTGAGAGAAGCATGCTAACGCTAACGTTACTCCGCCTACACACCTGTCTGTGCTTGACTAGGCGCATATTATATTGGAGGTTAAATTATAGAGGCCCACCCTGATTTACAGAAGTCCACCCTCCGAAAAATGTCTGGCCTTGTGATTGGCTCAGAAGTGTCCATATGGACTCCTGCTACAGTATCTGACTGTCATATCGGGGCGGCTGTAGCTCAGTTGGTAGAGCGGGTCGTTCAATGATCGAAGGGTCAGTGGTTCGAATCCCAGCTCTGACTGTCCACATGTCGAAGTGTCCTTGAGCAAGACACCTAACCCCAAATTGCTCCCAATGAGCAGGTTAGCACCTTGCATGGCAGCTACCGCCATTGGTGTGTGAATGGGTGAATGAGAGGCCATTGTAAAGCGCTTTGAGTGCCGCTAAGGTGGAAAAGCACTATATAAGTGCCGTCCATTTACCATATGCACCATCAGAGCCACACTGTCAAACTGGCCAGCAGGAAATCCGAAATAAATACAGCGATTTCATGTGCCATTACTGGAGTCTGTGAGGTAAAACGTGTTATTACCGGAGTCTGCGTGGTAATTTGACCTGCTCAGTGGCCTTGCGGTTAGAGTGTCCGCCCTGAGACTGGGAGGTTGTGGGTTCGATCCCCGGCCGAGTCACACCAAAGACTATACAAACGGTACCCGATGCCTCCCGGCTTGGCACTCAGCATCAAGGGCTGGATTGGGGGTGAGTCTGCGCGACATACTAGCGTCATGTCCAGGGGGTGGACTTGTACATCAAAGCTGCCTCACGCTATAGCTCCTGCGCTATGGGCCACTAGGTCCAAGAAACATTGGTTCTCAAAAAGGCTTATTTTACTAACTGTGTGGTAATACATGTGCTATTCCTGGAGTCTGTGTGGTAATACGTGCTATTACTGGCGTCTGTGTGGTAATACCATCGCTGGTTTCCATGTGGAATTTCTCAAATGTAACAAAACACACAAAAAAAGAACATCCTGAATTGAATCGGTCGCGTTTCATCCCTCCAGCAGGAATGGGCCAAGCTGAACTACATTACCCAGCTCATTCAAACTCCTGCCTCTCATCGACTGAATCCACAGACCCACAAAGCCGAAAGGGGGAGGAAATAGAGGGGCGCCAGTCCAGACAAAAGGACCTGAGAGAGGCGAGGGGTGGATCACCGACCGGCTAACAAAACCGGCGTTAACCCTCCACCCCCAACGCAGTCCAATGGCTGTGTGGTTGAATGGCTCGGCTCAGACGCCAGCTCAGATCTCTAGTGCGCTCGCAACACAAGAGCCGGGCTGCCCAGAGGACACGGGGGGGGGGGGGGGGACACCGAGGGAGGGGGGGGACAGAACATAGAGGCAAAGAAAGAAGGAGGAATAAGGAGATTCGGAGAAAGAATGGATGAAAGAGAGAGGGAGGGAGGGAGGGAGAAGTCAAGTCAAGTTTATTTATTTGATGACGAGGGACAAAGTGCGCCGATGACCATTTTGTAATACAAATGTAAACGCGCCCAATTATAGCCAAAAGGCTAGTTTACACTAGAGAGAAGAGAGAAGGGAAACCGAGATGAGAGATGAGAGAGTGAAAGGGAGAGGGAGAATGAGAGACAGTACGGTAGAAATACAGCAGCTAGCTAAAGAAAGAGTGCCAGCTAGCCAGCCAGCCAGCCAGCGGGCTATAGATAGGAGAGACACTCTCTCAGCCTCGCTGTCCTGGCCTGTCATAATACCCATGATCCTCACTAACCTGCCATGATTCTCACTAACCTGGCCTGTCATATATATGATTCACTAACCTGGCCGGGCGTACCGGCGGCGGTATAGCTCAGTTGGTAGAGCGGGTCGCTCAGTGATCGTAGGGTCGGCGGTTCGAATCCCGGCTCCTCCTGACTACCTGTCGAAGTGTCCTTGAGCAAGACACTGAACCCCAAATTGCTCCCAATGATAATATGATTCACTAACCTGGCCTGTCATATACATGGTGATATCTTTTCACGTCATGGCCAAGCCTTAATGAGCTGTTGGTTCATCACTACCTTCATGGAGTTCTACTGTATATATTAATAATAAGTATTCACAAGCAAAAAGAGGAAGCGTTTGAAATTGTTGAAACTTTCTTGTTTTCTCAATTCGGCACACTTGAGAAACCGTGTGAGAAAACGCCATGAACTTTTCTGCTAACAAGCATGGCGACAAGATGACACCGCATAAAGGCGGTGACACGATATTCGTCTCGATATCAGGTCACACTAACTGACAGAGCAGGTCAGCAAGAGCACCCAGTGACAATCCTGCCCCCTCTTCCACAGGTGACTGTGTCACCTCTCGGTAATGTCACAAGAACACAGCCTAGCGGGCACCGAGCAGGACCCTTGGCCCTTGGACAGGTAAGACACGGCTGTACTACGGAGAAGATCCTAAATCTCCCCTTCTGACAGGGCGAGGAGGGAGAGAGGAGAGGGGAGGGGAGGGGGGTGGCTGGTGGGGGTATCTATAGCCCTCACAATCTGCCCCAGCAGCGCTGACCTTCAGCGGCCTGCTAAAAACAGCCTTGCCTGTCAGCAGCCGAGCCTGCTGGCTCTTATACTGCAGGCCTGGGGGGGTGGCAGAGAGGGTGGGTGGCAGTGAAGGGGTGGCTCTCATACCGCAGGCCTGGCGAGGGGGGGGGGGGGGGCAGAGAGGGAGGGGGGCAGTGAAGGTGGGCTGAAAAGCAGGCGCCTGTCAGTCTTTAGTCTGCTACTGTAACCCAAGGGAACACGGGATGAGGAGAGAAGGGTGAGGGTACGAGGTGGGTGTGACGAGGCCCACCCAAGTCTCTGGTGTGACGTCAGTGGATTTACTGAGGTAAAGAGATGGCCTTCGTTGGCATGCATTGAATGTTGTAATCGTGCGCTATCGGTTACCAATGGCAATTGCAGGGGGTTCGGCTGATTGGCCGGTTCTCATTTGGAGAACATGAATTAGGATGGATATTAATGAGTCACTCGAAACTCGCTCGTAAAAACCTGATCTCCTGGTCTAAGAGATGAGATAACTTTTCTCAAAATACCATTACTGTACATTTAAAGCTGTATTAATTGTTTTTATTTACCACTAGATGGCAGTAAGGAACTTGCGCAAACTTGTTTACAAAGGAATGGCTAAAAGAGCCATATAAAACACGGGGGGCGGAGCAAAGGCACAGGCTGGCTCTTGACTACACAGTCAGAAACGCTGGAATAGGGGCGTCCCGGTAGCTCACCGGGTAAGGCGTGCACCATGTCCTCCCCTCTCTCTCTCCCACATTTCCTGTCTCTCTACACTGTCCTATAACATTAAAGCTGAAAAGCCCTAAAAAATATCTTAAAAGAAACGCTGGAATAACAGCAGACAGGCGACCAGTAAGGGTCAAAGTTCAAGTACAGTAGGATGCTATTATGACGCTACGGCTGAGTGAAACAATCTGATACCAGGTGGTTTTAATTAGGTTTTGACAAATGTGAATAAAATCAATGAATGCAGCTTCAAGCCCTTGTTGAGCTGCAAATATCCGTACAGGTGGGGTTCACATCCCAATATCCGTACAGGTGGGGTTCACATCCCAATATCCGTACAGGTGGGGTTCACATCCAAATATCCGTACAGGTGGGGTTCACATCCCAACTACAGTACCTGTAACTACATAAAAACACAGTTTTTCAAGCCAATAAACATGGTTGTAGGACTGTACAGATGGACTGAGGATACATGAAGCCATGCACATGTCCCTGGTTGTTAGATGCCCTCATGGAGCCTGTCCCTGATTGGTAGATGCCCTCATGGAGCCTGTCCCTGATTGGTAGATTCCTTCATGGAGCCGTCAGGCCAAAATGTGTCCGGCGGCCAAAATGTGTCCGGGGTAAGAAGTCAGATTATCTAATAACATTTTTTTTTGTTTCTAGCTCGCTAGCTAGCTTGTCTAGTGTCAGTCAACATAATATCAAAGTTTCTAATTCATTTGAATAAAAATATATCTATAAAATTGAAAAATCCCGTCTACGAACATTAGCTACCAGTCTTGTCCACGAACGTTAGTCAGCTAGTTTGGGGAACCCATGATCTCTACAGCTGCTACAATTCAGTTCTATTCAAACTACTTTAGCTACAAAAGTAGCTAAAAAATACATTTAAAACGTCCGATATTGGATATGTTTGACGTCAATGACAAGATGGCTAGCTAGCTAACTAGCAGAAAAATACAACCATCCCTTTAACCAGTCATAACGACAGACCATTAGGTCACATTTTTGCCTGCCCCTATCCCTGGTTAGTAGATCTCTTCGTGGAGCCTATCCACACATCTGACAAAGGCCACATTCCTAATAGCAGTCCAGTCTTAAATGAGATGCCATCAACTCTCACAAATATAACGACTTTATAAACCAAATATACCTGCAAGCAGGGATGTGGGGACCAAGCAGTTTAGCTGCAAGCAGCCATGGAATCATCTAGACTGACGTGGCGACTTGAGACGTGTTTGACAAGGGTGAAGGGTGGTCCCGAGAATTTCGAAAGTCAGATATATGGTTGAACGGGATTCGATCTCTGTACCTGCTGCTTGCAAGACCGACGCGCTATCCACTGTGCTACGCCGGATGTTGCAAAGGTGAACCGCCCTAGTCCACAAGGCATGTCAGCCGTCGCTTCCTCTCGGTTGAGTGAGAGGGGGGGTGTCGTCATTTAAATTGGCACACGGCGAAAAGTATACATAGCAGACCGTAACTATTTACTTCTATAGAATCCAGACAATCACACAAACATTTCGAGGTATAATATGTCCTTCTGTCTTCAAAAGTGTAGGAGAGGTGACGAGTTAGAAACACAACATTGATTCAGTCCAATCCAAATTTCCATTCGAAAGTGCCTCAGATGAAATAAATAAATAAATCGTGTTTTTCTTTTGTAAAGACTCTAGCTACTGCCAATAAGACCAATGGATAAATGTCTTTACATGACATTACAGTCATTTAGCGGACGCATTTATCCAAAGCAACTTACAATATTGTAAACTAGCCTAACTGACCAACTGAACCTTTAGTATTTAGTTTGGTTTGTGTCTATGTGAGATCTCACATTTAGGTTAATGACTGGGGCCATTACTGACGGGGCTGGATCACTGGAGGCAGCTGGGTCAGGGTGTGTGTGTGTGTGTGTGTGTGTGTGTGTGTGTGTGTCCACGGCTGGGAGGTGTAAGATGGGGAGAAGTGAGTGACACAGTCAGCTTGGCGATCACCACCTTCACAACCTCAACTCCATTCCTTCCCACTCCATCCACACGCACACAAATACACACACCGTCACAGACACACACGCTTCCGACACTTACACACACTACCACAGACACACAAATAAACACGCTTTGACACACTACCACAGACACACATTGTCTTGACCTCCCTCTCACACCTGACACGTCGCAAAACATCCCCGAGTCACAGCTTTGTCTACTACAGTAATACAGTCATCGTGGGTTATTTTTAGACAGGCAGGATACCGTAGAGCCTGCAGGAAGGTCCTCTGCACCTGTCGGAGGGCTGAGTGACTGAGCCTGGTGGTGCTGGGGGCCACAGGCCACGGTGAGGGCCCCCGAGCCTTAGCTTAGCTTCCACTGCCTCCAACAAGTGCTTCTCAGGAATGGGACTTAATGGAAGATAATAGTAGCTCTACACCTGAGCATGTCATGTACATGGATGGAGTATTAGCGAAATTACAATCAATACATTTTGCCTTCTGAGGTCTGAACTTCCGACTGATCGAATCCTAGTCATTCAATAGTTATTCTCTTTATTAGGCTGCTACCCTCAACCATAAAGAGGAAATATCTTGTATTTTTACTAGTGTTTCCATTCAGTAATACATGTCTTGAAAGGCACGGTTGTCTAAATGAACAGTCCATGACAGGAGGTCTGTGTCCCAGGGGAATGACAATGGAGAGTCTCCCCAGGGCCAGCGTTGTTCCCTAGCCACATGGGAATGTGTGGACGGGTGACAAAATGTATCACCATGGATTGGATCCAACTGCCACCGTTTGACGATTTGTTATAGCTTCAAGTTCCTCCGATGCCTGACGTACAATGGACAGGAGGACTTTCCTCAACCAGAGGAAATACATGGTACTGTCACACACATACACACACACACACCCACACACAAAGACACACACCCCACAAACAAAAAGGTTAAGACACAATTGATGATCAATGCGCAACATTTGCCATTCATTCAAGCCTAGCAACCCATACATTTTTAGCCATAGCCTAGCAACCCATTCATATTTTTCAAGGCCGTTTCTCTCTTAAGGACGGGGAGCATTCCAAGATTTCAAAGACAATCTATAAAGACATCTCCTATAAGGACATCTCCTATAACAATATCTATAAGAACATGTGTTAACCCTTTCGATACGACCACGTCACCGGCAACATTTTAAAAAATATCTAACAAATATTTAATAATCTAAAAAAAATATCTAACAAATCTAAAAAATTCCTCACTCCAACACTTGCTGAAAGCTGAGAAACTGCGCTTTCTAGTATTATAGGGAAAATCCAATATTCAAAATGTTGTCACTGTACTTAGGGTTAAAAGGGTTAAAAGAACTTCTACAACGGAGAGTTTGGATACTTGATTCTGATTGGCTAGCAGCCGTTGTAAAATACTCTGTAACCCACAGCTGCAACCATATAACAATTAAGCCTAATTTATACTTTGTGAGCCATTTTTTGGCTCATGGCTCATTGCTCTGTGCATTTATACTCGACGAGCCGCGCCCTGCCGTGTCCATGGCAACGTAGAAGCTGCAGGATAGGCTACTCGCGCGCGCCTGAGCGCAACCTCTCGTGGTCAATTGCTTAAATCTATTAATCCTCTTCCAGTCACAATAATTGGTTCCCCTTCCTGACATCCACTCGTCTATCACGTGACCGACTGGAATGAAACACAAGACAACTTGTTGATACCACAGTGTATGAAGGAAGAACACAATACTATTTTTTTTCTTCAAGAGAAAAGAGCTCACAGCTCACAATATAAAATGGCATCATGAGATGCAGTAGTCAAACCTTAAGCCATTCGGTGTCTCACAGTATCGTACATCCGTTACACAGTAAACAAAACCTATAGACTCTGGATTATCTGCAGGCAAATATACCTGCAGGAGCAACAGTCATCTCTGTGTTCAGAAAGGTTTCATTAACATCGAAGGCAAGCTTCTAAACCTTGGATGGGTCTTTCCAACAGGTGCGTTGGTGTCCAACACAGCATACTCTCAGATGATTTAGTATCTGAGCTGTAACACGGTATCTCCCATCGGCCTAGAGGTGTGGGCTTTCCCAGAAGACTGCACACTATTACCCACCCTGGTAATGACCCACTGAACACCGCCAGAGGTCTCCTGAACACACACCAATCCTGCCCGACGACACGCCCCAAAAGGAACAACGCTCCAAAAATACAGGGGTAGTAGGAAATGATTTGCGAAATTAAAAAGTATGAATTAACTGGCGTAACGGCACACGGCACACAAAGACTCATCCCGTCGGTCGAAGAAAGTCGGGGGACA
>NC_140267.1:3037997-3065497 GCF_949987555.1 Borostomias antarcticus | reverse complement strand
GCTTGGACCCCTCTAAGACGTCTGTGGACGTGCAGAACGAGTCCAATATCTGAACGTTAAAAAAAAACCTTGATTCTGGCTCCTAATTGGATGTCTTTTGGACGAAAAGAGGAAAAAGACATTTAAAAGACGTCTTTTAGACGTGTCTTTGCTCAGTGGGATAAGATGCCGGTGTGTATTCATGCATTGGTACCGAGACACCACAGCCCATAGACTCAAGACTATCAACCTGGCCCAGAAGTATCAAACTCAGCTGGTAGGGGATGCGTTAGTCTATGGTTTCCCATGGGACTCATTATCAACATCATTATCCTGCGTGGCCCATCAGCTCGTTGTGGGACAGATAAGGACCTGGGGACTGTTCCAGAGACAGGCTACTATAGTAGCCTGGGATTGAGCTGTGTGTGTGTGTGTGTGTGTGTGTGTGTGTGTGTGTGTGTGTGTGTGTGTGTGTACACGGGGCCCAAATTCCATATGTAAGGCGGCGAGCTATAAATAGCCTCCTCCTCCTGTCTCATACATAGCTGGGGAGACAGATTAGAGAGAGTGTGTGTGTGTGTGTGTGTGTGTGTGTGTGTGTGTGTGTGTGTGTGGAGCAACGGAGTGGTGTGCAATCCTGGCCCGCAATAAGTTATATTTTTGCATTTTTGCAAAATTATGTTGATAGTGAAAATTATACACGGTTGGATTTCTGCCTCTTTCCCCTAACATGCATATTTATGTAGTATCACATACAGTAGTACTAATGAGAAAGCCGAATGCCCTATCAAAATTAAAGATGCTTAAATGCATTTTCTATTTTTGACATTAAACAGATCCTCATCCCTGGGCTTAGCCCGGCAGATATGCGCAGTATATGAATTAATTGTGAATTTGATTATTAAAGCATGAGCTTTGGCACACTGTTAGAGCATCCCCTAAGGAAGCTTTTTAGAAGTAGGGCCATCTCATATTTGTACCATGGCTACAATGGCAGCCATTTTCCAAAATGGCCGCCGCCGGTTGTAATTGAGGCTACTCTGGAAGGGACAGCGTCTGCCTTATCACATGTATCTCTGGAAATAATCATCACAATGTCACAAAATTTGGACTGTACGTTCACAGATAGTTGTTGCACACAACGCACTAAAGATTTAATCTGTAAGTTGTTTGCTTTATAAAATATGTACCCCTAAACACACATGAATTCCAGGCGGAAATGAAATAAGGAATAAAAAATTCCAAAGGCATGTACAAATATTTAGTTAATTTGCAAAAACATACCTCCGTTTGGATTTTTGATGATTTCTCATTATATAGGCCTATGTTTTTAATTATAATGATATATTTTTATTGTAAATCATAAACATTTTTCCCATAAATCACCTAAACATGCCGTGATGACGGCCCTGTTCCGGTTGTTTCCGGAAGTGAGGAGTGTCCCACATTTGGCTTTTTCCATTTATATACCCTCCCCCTCGATTTAGAGTTCCCTCCACAGCTGTGAGTGACACTTGATTTGGAGTGACAGTCGGTGGTGGGGTGGGAGTGGCTAGGGGCTGGTTTTGGATTGAGCCGTAGACTAGAGGACAGCAGAAGAAGGTCAGGGGTGAGAGGTCAGAAGTAGACTAGAGGACAGAGGAAGGTCAAGGGTGAAAGGTCAGGGGTGTGTTCAAAGCAATAAGGGGAAATGATGACAATATTACTGGTCACACTTTACAATACGGGTCACAAAAAACATTAGTTAACTGTTAACTAATGCTTATTTAGGGTTAGGTTAGGTTACTAATGTTAATTAATACCTTAGTTAAGGTTAGGGTTAGGTGAGTTAACCGTAGTCATATAAATAACATTAGTAAATGGTTAATAGAGACATTAGTTAACTGTTACTTAATGCTTAATAATGCATTAACTAATGCTTATTAATGTACCCTTAAGTCCCCCCACCACCCAATTCAAAATTGAAAAGAAAATGGCAGAAAGCACAAAGGAATATGTACAGTGAGTATATTGTATACTGTATATTTACAGTACTGTAGACATTTATTTAGAAAAATAAACAAGAACAACACTGCTTAGACATACTGTGTGTAATCTAATTACATTACATCTTTGTATTATCCTTTGAAACACACTGTATGATAGAGATCTCTCTAAGTACAAATACACACACTGCATTTATATACATATATTCTACAACGGGGCAATAAAATAGCTCACAACTCATCCTTTGATTTCAAGACTGGGGGTGACATATTGTGCCTGTCTCCATTGTAGCAGCTCATACTGTAATCTTCTGATGGGCGGCGGTATAGCTCAGTTGGTAGAGCGGGTCGTTCAGTGATCGTAGGGTCGGTGGTTCGAATCGCGGCTCCTCCTGACTACCTGTCGAAGTGTTCTTGGGCAAGACACTGAACCCCGAATTGCTCCCAATGAGCAGGCAAGCGTCTTGCATGGCAGCTGCCGCCATTGGTGTGTGAATGGCGCTCCGGGCCAGTGTCATCACCATGAATGCTTCTGAATTCCCCTGACTCTGACCGGATGCTGACCAGTCTTCCAGACTACGTTCTGAACCTTGCTCATCTTATCTGACAGATGCATACTGTACTCTACTATAGCGATCCACTGTAATCCGCCATTAGAGAAATGGAATAATATAAAATAATAAGAATGAAGAGAGAAAATAATAGTGACTTATTCTTGAGAGTCAATTCTGTTGTACGTACTGTACTGTATGTATAAACACCACACCTACAGTAACAGTGGGTCTGGAACACATAATGAAGGGTAGTAGGTGAGATACCCATCATAACTCAGTATAACACGGAATGGCAGTTGGCCGTATCCCATGATGCAACAGTCAGTAGTTTCTCAAATGGCCCGTGGGCAGCATAGCCTAACGAGGCGCAAACTGGAACGCATCACTGGCATCTGACAAACAGGATATGAACGGTCAATTTAAAACAGTGTGGAACAGCCGTTGTTATCCTGGATAAATTGGAAATAAGTTTCATTTCTTGGACAAAAAACGACAATAACTTACCGATACATACTATCGCCTACTGATACATACTCTACTCATACAGTATACTATTACCTACAGTACTGACACATACAGTACATACTATAACCTACAGTGCTGACACACTCTACTCATACAAACAAACAAACATATTATTATACACAATGTGGGGGTTATTTTCTGGTGTTCATACTGTCACTTTTGTAGACTTATGATCAGGTTTAGATGGATTTTCTTGTTAGGCTATTTGTACTATATGTACAGTACATTACTTTATTGTTATAGGCTATTATAGTCACACTCTGTATCTGTAAAACTGACTTAAATAACAAATGTATGACTGACCTGTACATCAAGCCATAGGTATGGTTGCCCTAGTAACAGCTTAGGTACAATCAACCATAATGTCCCTTTTGAGCACCCTTACAAAAACAGGAACATTTAGGATTTCACATTCCACACTGAATATCAAAAACGTACAATTCACCTTACAGTCACGTCATAAAGATGTCAAAATTAACCACGACGTAAACGCAGCACAACAGCAATGTACACAAACTACATAAGATGAGAAGTCTGTTTTGGTTCCTAAGTTCTTAACTGAGCCACAGGAACAGAACCTCTCTTATATATCGTTTGCATGTGGAACCAAGGCATTCCATTTCTTCCTCAATATGTTTTTCCCCCACATTTTAATTTCACAGACCTTGAAGGATATTGAATTTCTCTCAAAATAATTACAATCAAACAATACATTTCCCCTTGGGCAACACTGGATGAAATATACTGTAATTGTTAGGGAGCCTTTTAAAACATCAAAGATGGTGGGAAGTGGAGAATCGTATTAAGAGCAGCTTCAGTTCACGATAATGTATACAAGGCAGACATGCAGGATTTGAAATAAATTAACTGTAACTGAGAAACATTTTGTCCTAGAGGTTCCTGTCCTCATATACCTGTACAATTCAATCTGCTGTTACTGTATAATCATTCACACTCTCTTACTCTCCACCGTGGTGTGAGCTGCCGTCGTTGAGTCTACGCCCCATCGCCCGTAGGGCCAGCGCAGACTGAGGTCAGACCAACACACCTTTCTGTTTCTCTAAATTGGATTGGCGATGTAACGTTCGACGCATTTTAAAAACCCCTCTCTCTCGTACACCGTCTCCTGCTCGATCCCGTGTTCTCACAGCACCCCCCCTCACTCTCCCGGTCTCAGTGTCACTCTGCTCATAGCTACGGCCGGTCAGGACTTGGATGAACATCCAGGGTGAGCTAACATTTCCCAGAACCCATCAGCTGTCCTTCACGACTACCAGGCCCAGATAGATCCCTCCCGTATCTCCGAATCTTCTCTTCTGCTTTCAAAGTCATGAGCATCACACACACACACACACACACACACACACACACACACACACACACACACACACACACACACACACACACACACACACACACACACACACACACACACACACACACACACACACACAGCTCAATCCCACTTAATTTCATTCTACCCCCAGCAGACCTAAATGAAGAGTTTTTGGACTGTGGACATGTTTCCAATAGGTTGCGGTGACTTTGGGGATAAAGTGAAAAATAAACAACAAAAAACAAATAGCAACAACATGGAGGTAAACATGGCGGTGACTTCCAGAAAAGTTGTACATTGAACAGATCCTGGTCTTAACTACAAACCCTATATTGTGTACAAACAGATGTTACGGGGGGGGTCAGATGAGTGGGACAGAAGCATCACTGGCATTGGAGGGTAGTGGTCGACCCGCCAGAATCTCCCTAGTAACAGAACCCAACCCTACGCTGCCATTGGCTGCCCTGGAGTGGGAGGTGCGAGAGCCGGTTCGAGCGACAGGCAGGAATGGGCTGGACTCTGAGGTGATGACAATGCTGGGGATCCGACCAATCATTCCCCTGGTCACGTGACCTTCCGCCGAATCAGCACTCTGTCGAAATTTCAAAGAGGAAAAACGAGATCGTGAAGAAATACAGAGGGTTGGAAAACAGGAAATGCAATGTTTTTCTAAACACAATCATTTCATACTAGCAGGGAACATTGCGTGTCCAGTTTCAAATCAATCAATCAATCAATCAATCAACCAACCAACCAACCAACCAGTCAGTCAGTCAGTCAGTCAGTCAGTCAGTCAGTCAGTCAGTCAGTCAGTCAGTCTGTCTGTCTGTCTGTCTGTCTGTCTGTCTGTCTGTCTGTCTATCTATCTATCTATCTATCTATCTATCTATCGGATTTGATCTCTCCTGTGTCTCTCCTGCTCAGACTTATCTCTCAGGTCCTCAGTCAGGCAGTGACGTCGTCCTCTCACTATCAGAGACAACTTCAGAAATCAGGCCAAGTAGCAATATTCTCTTTGTGGGGACAGACGGCTAGCTACCAGGCATGTTGTTCTGTCTCTCATTCCTAAACCTTTTGGTTTAGTCTGCCATTTTTCATTAAACGCTGATGATTAATTATGATTAAATGATTAAAGTGACTTGTTCCTCTCCTGCTGTTAGCCTGTCTCTCCGCCTGCACTGGCTAAGTCCAGCCAGGCTGTGTGCCTTGTTATACAACGGTTAGTTCTGGTTCTTGATTCTGATTGGCTGGAAGCCGTGTTAAAATACTTTGTAACACACACACTTGGGACCGCATATCATTCCATTTTCAGTATTAACGCGCCTCCCATTTGATCCAATGCATTGTAGTTGTTGTTGTTGCTTGGGAACCCTTTTGTTAGGGGAACTATTTTGCTCGGCGGAATTGAGGGAATGATGCTTCGTTTTGAATAAATGTTAATATTTTACATTGCTCCGCTTTGCGTCATGCCTAACAACGCCCCCTAGCTGTTATAAAATCACTATAACACACGGCCTCGAGTGGTTTATTGCTTAATTGTACTGTGGGTCCATGGATAAAGAAATGTTTATACTGTGGGTCCATGGATAAAGAAGTGTTTATACTGTGGGTCCATGGATAAAGAAGTGTTTATACTGTGGGTCCATGGATAAAGAAGTGTGTATTACACCATATACCTCTGTAAACCCTCCACGACACCACTGCCTGGTCCTTAGCATACTAAGAAACTAGGGGCCATATTGGATGGGCTAAAGCAGTAGAATGACTGCTGTCTGGTCTGTATTGAACAGTGACCCTGGGTAAAGTGTTTGTTGGTTATCTATTGTAGGACTGGGGGGGCCAGCGGTCTGGCTAATTGATGGTGAACCAGGCAGGACTGACTGACTGACTGCTAGTCCTCTGTTGATACTCACAGCTGGAGGCAAGCCACGGTCGGAGTGGCCCACCCCTGTCATGGAGATCTCCGTGTCACAAGCGGTCTGGAGGGAAACAGAAGCAGAGGAGATTGGTTCCCGGCACTGGCAACAGAATCAGAACCAGAATCTGTTTTTTGCCGTGCAGTTTTTCAATGTACTAAGCTTTCGGTCGCGGCGCATAACATAGAGACAACATTGGACAGGGTGCAGGGACGAAACAGGACAGTGTAAAGACAGGACAGTGCCAAGAGCGAGTACAAAAGCTAAGCTAAGCTAAGAAAAAGATCAATATACCAAAAGTAGTGCAGTCAATGTACTGTATATACAGTGAGTGAGCAGAGTGTAATGTGTACGAGAGACTGCGCATGTGTATATGTGTGAGTGGTGTGGTACTGTATGCGAGTGCGGTGTGTCGTATACAGAACATTCCGGTCATGTGAAAGTGTGTGAATGAAATTGAAGTCTCACCAAAGTGTTTTGTTTTCCTACTTGACTGTTGTTCTAACTTTGTAGTCCGTTCTCATAGATCAGTCTGTTAAAACTAGAAATTATTCCTGTGTGACATCACTTCCCTGTCCTCTTCCTCCTGAAACCATGTCACTTCCTTTTTCGCGTTATAACCTATCGACCTCGTCCCCAAGTGACTCACTCGAGCCCGGATTCACTTCCTGTGCTCGGGTCCGAATTGCAAATCGTAACATAGAATAAACGATCGTCTTTGTTTGAAACCAGCTTGACCGACCACTCAGAATGTTATTTGGAATCTAAACTAAACCAAGTAAGATATTTTCCTTTACAAGTGGCTCTCAGCAGTGGTGGCGTCTGTGGGGGGGGGGGGGGGGGGGGAATAATATTGGCTTCCCAGAAGACCCCCTGTAGCTGTAGCTCAGTTGGTAGAGCGGGTCGTTCAGTGATCGAAGGGTCGGTGGTTCGAATCCCAGCTCCGACTGTCCACATGTCGAAGTGTCCTTGAGCAAGACACCTAACCCTCAAATTGCTCCCAATGAGCAGGTTAGCACCTTGCATGGCAGCTACCGCCATTGGTGTGTGAATGTGTGTGTGAATGGGTGAATGAGAGGCCATTGTAAAGCGCTTTGAGTGCCGCTAAGGTGGAAAAGCGCTATATAAGTGCAGTACATTTACCCCTTATGTAAGTAACATGTAACTATGTATGACATCAATGGCATTTCACATGAAAGCCTCTGTAAGTGAATGATTCGGTCTGCCAAAGTACGTTACCGTCAATGGCATAAGAGCTTTGCGGGCCATCTATCAGTCACTACCGATTATCAAACAGAGTGCTTAATATGTCTAAAAACATGGTTTCACTCAAGCATTTAATCAAGGCAAAGAGGATTTTCTCAGTCAACCTCAAAAACATATTTAGCAGCAGAACGCGTCCTCACACCCACGCATGTCCTAACAGATTATCCCCAAATGAATGAAGCGCCATGAGGGATAAAGAGTGAAATGGCTTGACTGGCTTCCCAGCCAACCGTCAGAATCACCCATAATCCTTTGGGGCTTTGTTTAGGTCACTACTCATGCAGACCATGTTGTGTTTCCTGTCATGGTGTTGGTCGATTCCTTTAATGTACTGCTATGCAGAACGGACTGGAGTGAAGGAACCAGGAACCAGGTCAAGAAACCATCAGTATAGAAGATTGGTTTGCAGTACGGAGTATTAGCATTAGGGCTGGGCGATATTGACAAAATTTGCGATATATGTAAGGGATAATCAACGAGTAGTTGTGCGTTAAATGGTTTTAAGGCACGACGTGGAGGCGCAGAACCACCCGACGCGCAGCCTCCACGAAGTGCCTTAAAACCGTTTAACGCACAGCTATGAGTTGATTATCCCGCTTATACCATGCCATGCCATAGACAAATAAATATGTGCCATTTACTCGCGTTTTCTACATTAAAATATAAAGAAATGTTATTTATGTGTTGCTCATTGCTGAGTTTCATTATAGTCCCTCACTGCTAAATCACGTTGCTATGGAATTACAAATTGAATATCATATTTCCTGGAGGAACAGCGATGACATCCAATAGTTAACATGGGTTTGGAACCGTAAGTGAAATGGAAAGTGTCCGTTACCTTTTCTTTCAGCAATGTCTCTCAACCCTGGATACGACCTAGCAACAAAACAATGAGCCTAGCAACCCAAACTAGCTAATTCCATAGCCTACTGTACCCATATATCTATGACTGTAGCTACCTGATATTGCTAGATAGCAATGAGCGAAGTGTAGGCTACCCATGGATGTATTAATATAATTTTACTTCCGGGGTTTACTAGGCCTACCAGTTGAATGCGTTCCAGAAACAAAACGCAAAACCCTCACTTTCACCACACTTTACTATCAAATATATTTACAATACTGTTATTTTGCGCATTTGACTTAAAGGAGTAGTAAAGGGAAAATGCATGTTTAGCCCTGTTTTAAGGTTACTTATGATCATATACAATGGTTCAGATCAAAACGTTGACAAAGCTAGCATTTTCGAGAAAGTTGATAATTGCTCTACCACCGTTTTGGTCATACAATGGATGTGGATGGGCATCTTGAAAAATCATTCAAAAAACATGTTAAACTCTCGATTTCACACACACACACACACACACACACACACACACACACACACACAAAGACAAACACACACACACACAAAGACAAACAGACACACATATGCACACACACATGCAAACACACACACACACACACAAAAACCCACCCAGAAGGTGAGTGTGCCCAGGTGTGTGCTGTACCTTCTCAAAGATGCCTGGGTGGTGGTTCTTGGTCTTGGTCTTGGGGTCGGGCAGCGCCGTGTCCCTGCTGATGTCACAGGAGACCTGGCGGCTGGCGGGCCGGGAGCCCACACTGGACAGCTCCGTCTCCGTGTCCGTCCAGCCCTGCTGGATACACACACACCCGCTACAGAGTCACACACACTGATACACACCAAGGTTATAATAGTTTTGCTTTTTTCATTAGTTTTTATTTTTATATCGTTTAAACTTTTTGTTATCAATTTCAGTTTAGTTTTGATTAGTTTTAAAGCAGGTTTGCTAGTTTAGTTTAGTTTTTATTTTTTGAAAATGCTTAGTTTTAGTTTAGTTTTTATTAGTTTCAGTATTAGTTTTAGTTTTTTTATTCTTCTGCGCTAGCCTCGTGAGACCATCCTGATCTTGTGAGCTCACATTATTTAATTCTGTGTGAAACAAACCATCTGGCGCACGTCAGGTTACTCCTGCGCAGGGACACAGCTAAAGAACGGAGGATAGATTTCATATCCACCCAAAATACTAGGCTTATGTATAAAATGAAAAAGACTAAAACTAAGGACATTTTCTCAATCATTTTAGTTTATTTTAGTTAGTTTTGTAAACACACAATACAGTTTTAGTTAGTTATCATTTTTTTGTGAAGCCTAGTTTTTATTTTTATTTCAGTTAACTAAAATGTTTTTTCACACCTTTTTCGTTTTTTAGTTAGTTTTCGTTAACTATAACAACCTTGGAAGACACACATACCGACTCGCTGTCGGAGACGGAGGACACGCGGGACTTGACGGTGCCGGTGCGTGTGAAGTGGCTGCTGATGTCGGACGTCTGGCTGGTCACGGTGGAGCGGCGCGTGGACATGAAGCTGCCGCTGTAGGACTGCAGGTCTCGGGTGCGCACGCACAGCAGCACGCCCAGGCAGGGGATGTACTTGGCCAGGGCGATCCTGGAGACGACACAAGTCAAGACTGACACTCAGGTCTGGCGTCGGCTATATAACACTGATGCCATATACTTTCAGAGGGATGGAGCTAATTTTGTCGTTTCTGATGTGGCCATTTTGTGATTACCGTCATCATATGAAGGAATATGCTATGTACAGCACTAGGTCATGGCTAATCTAAGGAATATGCTACAGTATGTATAGTGCTAGGCCATAGCTAATCTAAGGAATATGCTATGTACAGCACTAGGTCATAGCTAATCTAAGGAAAACATTTGACATTTTGACAACCTCTGGATAGGCCAGAATGAATCATACAACATCATCTGAATTTCCTTAAAAAGTGCTAAGTGCTGTACACAGCAGTCCAGGTGTCCTAGATATTACGTCTACAGTATATGCAGTCACTTTCTATAGGCAGGAGTTTTAATAGCATCAGGTGGGGTTAGTATTCGGGTTAATTGATGGAGAATGGAGTTCCAGCCGAGCGCCAGGGAGCTAAACTGAGGGGGTTTTGGGCTAGCCTCTCTGATAAGCTGAGGGAGTTTTGGGCTAGCCTCTCTGATAAGCTGAGGGAGTTTTGGGCTAGCCTCTCTGATAAGCTGAGGGAGTTTTGGGCTAGCCTCTCTGATAAGATGAGGGGGTTTTGGGCTAGCCTCTCTGATAAGCTGAGGGAGTTTTGGGCTAGCCTCTCTGATAAGATGAGGGAGTTTTGGGCTAGCCTCTGATAAACTGAGGGAGTTTTGGGCTAGCCTCTCTGATAAGCTCAGGGGGTTTTGGGCTAGCCTCTCTGATAAGTTGAGGGAGTTTTGGGCTAGCCTCTCTGATAAGATGAGGGAGTTTTGGGCTAGCCTCTCTGATAAGATGAGGGAGTTTTGGGCTAGCCTCTCTGCTAAGATGAGGGGGTTTTGGGCTAGCCTCTCTGATAAGATGAGGGGGTTTTGGGCTAGCCTCTCTGATAAGATGAGGGGGTTTTGGGCTAGCCTCTCTGATAAGATGAGGGAGTTTTGTGCTAGCCTCTCCTACTCTCATCTTTTATGGATCTTGATGCGTTACAGCGGTTCACTGGGTCAGTGTCGTATTAGTGGAATTAAAAACAGAACAGGGCTGAGTTCCCAGAGGCGATGAACGTAGCGCTACGATGCCTCCGGGAAACGCAGCACTGGTCCTTAGCTGCTTAAGTGACCTGAATAGGTTGAGTAAGCAGACTTCTGACCCACATTCTCTTCTGATGGTGGACTTCTGACCGTTGAGGTGCTGGAATGAATATGGATACTGAATGACGTCTGAATCCTTTTAGTTAATTGACCCACATCAATCAATCAATCAGAGCTTTATTTGTATAGCGCATTTCATACCCAGAGGCAACACAATGCGCTTTACAGAGAACAAGGGAGGTGGGCATACGACCCACTCTCTACATATTCCATAGGGAAGCAAAAAAACAGTAATCACCCGGGGGCCAGATAAGTGAGCTATATCACATATCGTATGCTTTTCTTTTTCTTTGTCCGAATAAAAATATGCTTCAGAGTGTTTGGAAGTCCACATGTCCAAAGGTCAGTGTGTGTTAGCTGTACTTGGGGTCGGTGTGTGTTACCTGTACTTGGGGTGGGTGATGGCGTAGATGATGGGGTTGTGAATGGCCGAAGCCTTAGCGATCACAGCCGGCACTGAGTTCATGTAGGGCGTCAAAATGTCTGCGTACCTGCAAGAGGGGGATAGAACCAGACTCCTCAAGCACATTGTAGTAAAGTTCTGGCAAATAATATACACAGTACTCAGGGTGGACTCAATGTATGTAGATTGTCTCCGGTGCCCTTAATACAACAATAATAATAATATAATAATAGATCGGTTTTATATAGCGCTTTTCTAGGTGCTCAAAGACGCTTTACATACAGTAAGAACACACACAAAACAAACACTCAAACAAGAAAGTCCGCTCTGCCCCTACGATCAAAATGTCTCATCAGCCCACCCAGTTCTCCCCAAGTGTGGGTTTCTGATACTCGGGCAGGATGAGAAGACTCGCCCAGTCCGCTAAAAGTCCCAGAGTGCACCCTGCTTCCTCCACCGCAGCCCCTCCCCCCAATGACCTGAGAAGGGAGATATCATCAGGGGTCACTACTGGTTAACGACTCTTCTCCGTGAGATAAATGTTGGTGTTGTAGCTGGGAATGGTTTTAACGACAAATATACTTTTAGTCCTAAAGGTGTGTCTTTTACTAGCAGAGGCAACTGATTAGAATTATGACATGCTTCACCTAACTTTTTACATGACCTGAAGTACTTACTTTATTATCCACAAAATGGCTAATCCATTTAACGATCTTAATAATTAAGCTTTTATAATGCTCAATATGTATGCACATATTTTATTTAGAATAATAGAGAAGAACAGAACTATTGTTAGGCAGATTCATGCAATATATGGGATAAAATGATATCAAATCAACATATAACAATGGATAATTGGTTAGAGAGAGAATCTAGAAGATGGCTTATCTTCATAAAAACTCCCTTTACAACTCCATACCTACAGAACCAAATAGACATTTGGAAAGGATTTTTGACGTAACGATGACCAGTTTCGACTGGTGAGCCGACGCCCCGATCCTGAGTGGACGTGACGTCCTCTTCTCGTGGATGGAGGGTGAGAAACGGAAACCACTCGTTGGGGGGTGGGAAAAATATTCTATTCTGTTTTACCAAGTTATTCGATTCTCCGAGGAACACTTATTACTCGCACCGCGGGAATCGTGAACGTGTGCTTGTGTAACGTTGTCCTTCCCTGAGGCTTGATGCTCAGATTCAATCAATCTCCAATCTCCTGTGTTCAGCGCTTGAGACATTTATGAGATCTCCCCTTCCCTTTCCTGCTGGCAGAACAGTCGATACTTTAATTTCCTCTCTCAGCGGTTACCATGACGGTTTGTATTTGTTCTCGTGCTCTACTCACACACTGCTCCACGACAGAGGGACAGGTAGAGGGACAGAAAGACAGAGGGACAGACAGACAGAGGGACAGACAGACAGAGGGACAGACAGACAGAGGGACAGACAGACAGAGGGACAGACAGACAGAGGGACAGACAGACAGAGGGACAGACAGACAGAGGGACAGACAGACAGAGGGACAGACAGAGACACAGGCAGGCAGAATAGATAGACAGAGGGACAGACAGAATAGATAGACAGAGGGACAGACAGAGGGACAGACAGAATAGATAGACAGAATAGATAGACAGAGGGACAGACAGAATAGATAGACAGAGGGACAGACAGAATAGATAGACAGAGGGACAGACAGAATAGATAGACAGAGGGACAGACAGAATAGATAGACAGAGGGACAGACAGAGGGACAGACAGAATAGATAGACAGAATAGATAGACAGAGGGACAGACAGAATAGATAGACAGAGGGACAGACAGAATAGATAGACAGAGGGACAGACAGAATAGATAGACAGAGGGACAGACAGACAGAATAGATAGACAGAGGGACAGACAGACAGAATAGATAGACAGAGGGACAGACAGACAGAATAGATAGACAGAGGGACAGACAGACAGAATAGATAGACAGAGGGACAGACAGACAGAATAGATAGACAGAGGGACAGGAAGACAGATACCTACCCTGCGAAGGCCGTGAGGGCGACGGCGGAATATGGCGACCAGGAGATCACGTAGAGCAGGATGACGATGAGGGCGATCTTCGCCATCTTCCACTCGTTCTTCAGCCGGTGGACGCTCTTCACGGAGTACCTGGTGCTCCCGTGGGAACTCCCCATCTTACACACGGCACTACGGGACAGAACACGTCCAGGTATGATCTACACCAAGGTTATAATAGTTTTGCTTTTTTCATTCGTTTTTATTTTTATATCGTTTTTACTTTTTTGTTTTCAATTTCAGTTTCGTTTTGATTAGTTTTGAAGCAGGTTTGCTAGTTGAGTTTCGTTTTTATTTTTTGAAAATGCTTAGTTTCAGTATTAGTTTAAGTTTTTTTTTTTTTCTTCGCTAGCCTGGTGAGACCATCCTGATCTTGTGAGCTCACGTTGTTTCACTCCGTGTGAAATAAACCATCTGGCGCACGTCAGGTTACCTCTGCTCAGGGACACAGCTAAAGAACATGGAGGATAGATTTCATATCCACCCAAAATACTAGGCTTATGTATGGAATGAAAAAGACGAAAACTAAGGACATTTTCTCAATAATTTTAGTTTATTTTAGTTAGTTTTGTAAACACACAATGCAGTTTTAGTTAGTTATCGTTTTTTTTGTAAAGTCTAGTTTTTATTTTTATTTCAGTTAACTAAAATGTTTTTTCACACCTAGTTTTCGTTTTTTAGTTAGTTTTCGTTAACTATAATAACCTTGATCTACACACACTCGCACACATGACATACATATATGCACATGCACAACTATTGCTGGGACTTATAAAAAAATACATTATATAAATACTTATATAAAAAAATATTTTTTATATATTGTACAGCACTTTGGTGCAACTTCGGTTGATTTTAAACGTGCTTTATAAATAAAGTTGACCTTGACCTTGACCTTGACCTTGACTTACTTGTTGGTGTTGCGTATGGCCTTGAAGATGAAGAAGTAGCAATAGATGATGACGACGAGGGGGATGAAGAAGACGAAGGTGAAGAGTAGCATGGTGTACGCTCGCACCGAGGGGGTGAAGGTCACGTAGTCCCACGTACAGGAGGTCAACAGGCCCTCGGGGACGTAGGCGCCTTGAGGGAAACCAGGGAATTGAGGGTGGAGAGGTAAATAAGGGTATAAAAGAGAGGGGGTGGAGAGGTAAATAAGGGTATAAAAGGAGGGGGGGTGGAGGGGTAAATAAGGGTATGAAAGGAGGGGGTGGAGAGGTAAATAGGGGTATAAAAGGAGGGGGTGGAGGGGTAAATAAGGGTATGAAAGGAGAGGGTGGAGGGGTAAATAAGGTTATAATAGGAGAGGGGGTGGAGGGGTAAATAAGGGTATAAAAGGAGGGGGTGGAGGGGTAAATAAGGGTATAAAAGGAGGGGGTGGAGGGGTAAATAAGGGAATAAAAGGAGGGGTGAAGGGGTAAATAGGGGTATAAAAGGAGGGGGGGGTGGAGGGGTGAATAAGGGTATAAGAGGAGAGGGACGGGGGGCAGTTGGAGAGTAGGGCTGGGTTTAAAAAATCGATTCATCGATTCTGAATCGATTCTGAATCAAAATGATTCAGAATCGATTCATGAATCTCAAAATCGATCTTTTATTTAATGAATGAATGAATACATGAAGGAATGAATAGTTCATTCATTCATTCATTCATTTTTGGAAATCAGTATGGATACCCAGCCCTAGTATTGATGTGTTGCATAACTTGTCAGTCATGTGATTAAGGTTACAGCTAAAAAAAAACAGGTTTTAGTAACACTAACCGAATCGATATTGAATCTAATCGAATTGAATCGTGATAATCGATTCCAAACCTTGTGAATCGGAATCGATTCTTGAAATTCGACTCGATACCCAGCCCTAATGGAGAAGGAAAGAAGTGGGAGTCAAACAGTAAGACATTCTCACTCACCCTCCCTCTTTTGACTTTTGTCAAAGTCAACTTTAAATGATCCATTAATGAAACTTTAAATGATCCATTAATTAAATGATCCATTTAATGATCCAGCCACAGTAAAAACCCTCATTCGGAGTGTCAGAAGAAATTAAATACGCCCTCATGAACGCAGAGACAAATCGAAGCGGACGTGTAACAGAGCTTCTAACAGCTTCCTGACACCATCAGAGCCTCGGAAATGTTGAACGGCACGTTTTGTTTTCATGTCATGTTTCCTGATGTCGTTCCCCTGACGGCGAGGCCTTACGTGATGATCCGTGGCGGCAGGTCAAGCAAAGTCATCAGATTGGTTTGAAAAGACAGACGCCCTCAATCTGAGAGGACGCATGTGGCTGAGAGACTGTCTACGGGGGATGCTTGTTGTTTGAAGCGACAGTCAAATCAATATTTAATCCCCACGCATAGTTTCTATTGTTTGTTTTCTGATTGGATTTGATGCTTAATGAAATAACAATGATGTAATGATAGATAGAACGTCATTACATTAACAGCGCTGACTGCAGGCGTTCATATCAGGTGACAACGAGAAAACTATTAGGCAGTTGAAAGAGGTGCAATTCTCCTAGTCTATCCTACGTGATGCGCTTTTGCTAAATGTTTCAAAGATTGCTCATGTTTTCTCGCTCACTTGCAAAAGACTGTTTGCACATACATGGGCGATTTTATAGTGGGGGCAGGGGGGGGCAAGGGCCAGCCCAACTCTGCTGGAATGTAAAAAAAAATACATTAAACTAATTAATACAGCCATCTTACTTCTTTGCAACGCGTCAACGCATGATTTGCAAGTCGTCGTTAACGCGTCGCTCCAGCCCTAGTGTGTGTGTACGTAATTAAGTACATTTTATTTATAGCACTTTTCATAGACAGGGGTCACACAGTGCTTAGCAAAACAGCTATAAATATAAACCAGGTCCAGTGGATGCCCCACTGTCACCAGCAGACCTCCCGGAGTCCGATAGACACCCCCGTGTCTGCTGTGGATGATGTAGCATGTCCGTAGGATGTTCTCTCTCCTATGATGCTTTTTAGCCTCTCTTACTCTGAAATGTATTTTAATGTAATGTATCGCTTTATAAATGTTCTTAGCCGGTAGACAAACATACTCCAGGAGCTTGCTCGATCGCCTTGTTGAGAGGGGTCAGGGAAGAATGTTTACAGCTCACTTATCTGGCCCCCGGGTGATTACTGTTTTTTTGCTTCCCTCTGGAATATGTAGGGGTGGGTCGTATGCCCACCTCCCTTGTTCTCTGTAAAGCGCATTGTGTTGCCTCTGGGTATGAAATGCGCTGTACAAATAAAGCTTTGATTGATTGATTGATTGATTGATTGATTGATTGATTGATTGATAAACAATGGCAAAAAGCACAAAAACTAAAACCAAGGTCAAAGTGTGTGTGTGTGTGTGTGTGTGTGTGTGTGTGTGTAGACTAACTCCAGCCGAAGAACGGGGGTAGGCTCCAGCCCAGCGAGTAGACCCAGGCAGCCAGCAGGATGACGAAGGCTCGTTTCCGGGAGAGCACCCCGATGGAGGCCAGCGGGCGCGTGATGACGAAGTAGCGGTCCACGGCGATCACCATCAGCGTGATCATGGAGCAGATCCCGAACAGGGCGCCGCAGAACGCGTACAGCTCACACCCTAGGAGAGAGACCAGCGAGGAGAGAGAGGCGGTGAGGAGAGAGTACAGCTAACACCCTAGGAGAGAGACCAGCGAGGAGAGAGAGGCGGTGAGGAGAGAGTACAGAACGCATACAGCTCGCACCCTAGGAGAGAGACCAGCGAGGAGAGAGAGGCGGTGAGGAGAAAGGACAGAACGCATACAGCTCGCACCCTAGGAGAGAGACCAGCGAGGAGAGAGAGGCGGTGAGGAGAGAGTACAGAACGCATACAGCTCACACCCTAGGAGAGAGAACAGTGAGGAGAGACAGTGAGGAGAGAGTACAGAATGCATACAGCTCACACCCTAGGAGAGAGACCAGCGAGGAGAGAGAGGCGGTGAGGAGAGAGGACAGAACGCATACAGCTCACACCCTAGGAGAGACACGGAGGAGAGAGAGGCAGTGAGGAGAGAGTACAGAACGCATACAGCTCACACCCTAGGAGAGAGAACAGCGAGGAGAGAGAGGCGGTGAGGAGAGAGGACAGAACGCATACAGCTCACACCCTAGGAGAGAGACCAGCGAGGAGAGAGAGGCAGTGAGGAGAGAGTACAGAACGCACACCCTAGGAGAGAGAACAGGGAGGAGAGAGAGGCGGTGAGGAGAGAGTACAGAACGCATACAGCTCACACCCTAGGAGAGAGACCAGCGAGGAGAGAGAGGCGGTGAGGAGAGAGGACAGAACGCATACAGCTCACACCCTAGGAGAGAGAACAGCGAGGAGAGAGAGGCAGTGAGGAGAGAGTACAGCTCACACCCTAGGAGAGACACGGAGGAGAGACGGTGAGGAGAGAGGACAGAACGCATACAGCTCACACCCTAGGAGAGAGAACAGCGAGGAGAGAGAGGCGGTGAGGAGAGAGTACAGAACGCATACAGCTCACACCCTAGGAGAGACACGGAGGAGAGGCGGTGAGGAGAGAGAACAGAACGCATACAGCTCACACCCTAGGAGAGAGACCAGCGAGGAGAGAGAGGCGGTGAGGAGAGAGTACAGGACGCATACAGCTCACACCCTAGGAGAGAGACCAGCGAGGAGAGGCGGTGAGGAGAGAGTACAGAACGCATACAGCTCACACCCTAGGAGAGAGAACAGCGAGGAGAGAGAGGCGGTGAGGAGAGAGTATAGTTAGTCAAGATCATCGGGAGACATACCTTGACCCTCCATAACCATCAGTATAATTAAACTATAAAATGTAGGAGTTGAAGCATTAAAATATGTCTTTATTGCAATGTTAAATCGAGAGGGGTCAGTCAGTGACGACCTCCATGAAAACCACGTCTTTGTTGACCACCGTTTGGCTGTGCTACAGCAATTTCTAAAATCAAGTGTAGGGTTAGCACCACCATTTTAGAATAATAGCAGTTTAGGTATGGCCATACCTGGTTCAAACCGTCTGTCTGATCTCGATTTAAGTAGGAAGGAGAGGAGGCGTGTCCTGTTTGCAGGCAGGCACCTGATTGGTGACTTGATTCCAGAGTTTTTTACAGATATTTGTATTTCTGTCATTAGTATTAGAAAATCATGTGATAATGATGGAAACTTTCAAGTGCTTAGTTAAAAAACATGCAACACTTTTCTGATATACCAAATGGTGACTGTTTTTTATTTTTTATTTTATTGGTATTATTCAATTGCAAGAATTACTCACTTATTCAAACCTGTTTCCGATTTGACTGAGGCGTGATTAAAAAGCTGCCCCGCGCTGGGGCGGAGGTAATAAAAGGATCTTGATGATCTCTGAGAATTATTATTATTATTACTGTATACGTAATTGCTTCTACATCCACATCTATTTAACCCAGTTATCCATGTATGTAGAACAGACTCCAGGCCAATCTTTTTTCATGTCCCAGGAAGCAATTCAGGAAGTGTCAATTACATGGGGCAGCTGTAGCTCAGTTGGTAGAGCGGGTTGTTCAGTGATCGAAGGGTCATTGGGTCGAATCCCAGCTCCGACTGTCCACATGTCGAAGTGTCCTTGAGCAAGACACCTAACCCCAAATTGCTCCCAATGAGCAGGTTAGCGCCTTGCATGGCAGCTACCGCCATTGGTGTGTGAATGTGTGTGTGAATGGGTGAATGAGAGGCCATTGTAAAGCGCTTTGAGTGCCGCTAAGGTGGAAAAGCGCTATATAAGTGCAGTACATTTACAGTATTTTCAGCTGATTTCTCTTGGCAGTGTCCTGTTGTCTGTCTGCTTTGAAAGAGGCCTGTATTGAAGAGAGCTCAGAGAGCAGAGGTGTACGTTTACCTTTCTCCCCGAAGATCCACCTCTTGTGCATGCTGGTGGTGAAGAAGATGGGCGCCTGAGTGACGCACATCAGCAGGTCTGTGACAGCCAGGTTAATGATGAACATGTTGGCTGGAGTCCGCAGGGACCTGCTCCTATGCTCACACACACACACACACACACACACACACACGCACACACACACACACACACACACATGCACGCACGCACACACACACACACAGACACACACACAGACAGACACACACACACACAGACAGACACACACACACACACACACACAGACACACAGACACACACACACACACAAACACACACAGACACACACACACAGACACAGACACACACACACACAGGGAGGAACGGAATAATACATTATTACTATACTGGATACAGACAAGCAAACACAGACAACACACATGTAGACACCTCTGTTCTTAATATGTTACAGATGTGGAAAGTTAGAAATTTCCCATGGTGCAACATTTCACCATTGCGGTATTTGGCAGGGAAATCCCGTTGGAAATCTCGTGGGATTTCAGACGGGTGTTATTTCGTTTTAGTGATGCACCACCGCCAGGTGGCGTCTTTGAGTAGATTTAGCAGGCTGGGCTCAGTGTTTTTCTCCTATAGTCAGAGGAGAAGTAACAGTGTGTGACAGTGAGGTGCTACAACCCCCTGTATTTACTGTAAAGGTTAAACCTTGTTATTGACAGATGAGAGAGAGAGAGAGAGAGCGTCACTATTCGCTGGGGGGAGCTCCAAACTACTCCAAGACACAAGCTGAACCAGGGCTGCGTTCCGAATCGCATACTTCTACTTCTTACTACCAGTACCTACTACAGCTGCCCTTAGAAAGTACGTACTTTGCAAGCAGTAGGCATCCAATTGGGACATACTACCTTGTCATAACATTGCGCCTTGAAATTTGCCCACGTCCGTCACTGTCCATAACGCAACATTCGCACGACTCGGACATGTGACACACATTTCCGCTGCGCACAGGATTGTGGGTCAGAATAGCCAGAAAAGCCTGCTGGCGTGCATACTGCAAACTACGACCGGATGTAGTAGGACATCCTGGTATTTTTGTCATACTGCATGTGGCATACTATGTATTGGGACATACTACATCCTGTTTTGGCATACTATATAGTAGGGTAGTATGCGATTCAGAACGCAGCCCAGGTGACATCTTACCTGCTGAAGGCGTAGATGACCAGCAGGTTCCCCACCATGCCCGTGATGCCGATGGCCAGGATGACCGCCCCGATGGTGTAGTGGGCGTGGTCTGGTACGTCCACCGTAGGGAAGGGGTGTCGAGCCTCCTGCACCATGGCCATCTACAGGTGAAACACGTGTACTGCATGTAAACAGGACTAGCGTAAGAGTATAGATACTTTATTGATCTCCAGGGAGATTTTAGCACTGTTACAGGACAACAAAGAAGCACAATCAAGACTGAATACAAATGTACATTTATAATAGACCCAACATTTCATACGGTAGCTTTAGTGTGGCAGATTGAATAACTTTTGCTAGCTTCAATACCACAATCATTAGTGTGAATGCTTTAGATAACTATTGTTATCCAGTTCTTTATTTCTTATTTGTACTTCTTCCGTACGTTGTTTGGCTCTCTGTAGCTCCTTCATACTTTGAGCTACTTAAACCATTCAAGTATCAAAATATTCAGCTTGTTAAGGACACGATGGGACCTCTTTCAGATTTTTTATACTTTTTATACTTTTTAAAATATTCAGCTTTTTCAACATTTTTTTCCCATTTTTTTTGAATGGAAGTCAAGTTTATCTGTATGAAAGCTGCTATACAAATAACATTTAATTGTTATTATTACACTTGCTTGCTTGTACCCCGGATATGCTGGCTGTGGCAGTGGATGAGAACAGGAAACAGTATCGTTTCAGCAAGCGTGGGAGGTATAACATCCACTCATGTATTTATTTCCTTGATTCACTGTTTTAAAAAGTTATTCAGATTGAACCATGTTCTGAACTTCTGGTAATTGAACGCACTACGATGCTTTCTATGTGTAGCTCGAGTGAGCCTGGCTACTTCGATGGTGTTTCCATCCAAAATGACACAAAGGTGGCATCTTCAGTGGAAAACATCCACACAAAAACCAACCATGTCTGTGTATTTGTTAATATTAAGAGTCATTCATTCACGACCACTCACGTTAAATATCTTTAACCATTCGTTGCATAAATGGGCAGACATTTTACTTGTGGCGTTTGAGGTAGAGTATCTGATGTTCTGCTCCCTGCTCGTTCATCACCCGCTGAGTGACCGCAGGGAGCACCCTGCTTCGCAGGCCACCCGCTGAGTGACACTATACAGAAAACCCCCCAGGGGGTACAGAGCAAGCGACATGACAATACATCCAGAAACGCAATCAGCAGCAGAGAAACAGAACAGGCAAAACAACCAGGGTGGAGGCCGGGGAGGCGCAGTCGAGATAGCAGCAACTCAGCGACCTAGACTGGGCTATAAAAAGCCTTCGCCGCATGGGAATGTGAGCAAGGGAGGGCTGTGATTGGCTAGACTAATTAGTAAACAATAGTCTCCGTGCACCAGCTTCACTACTTCCTGAAAGTCACTCGGCTTCTTTATTTCCTGTCCTATATGATTGGATTAAGTGATTAATCAGGTGTGCGCCGGGTCTTCCTCACACCTGATTAATCACTTAAGCCAATCATATAGGACAGGACATAAAGATGCCAAGTGAGGAGGCAGGTGGAAGGTCAAATATTGTCTTGATTCCTAGGACAATGAAGAACGATCGACACTACAAACGAATCCTGAAGATTTTCTCCAGATGTAGTCTTCAAAACATCACTGTCTATATGTATATACCTGTTTCTTGTGTTGTTGTTGCTTTTTTAAACTCCAATGCACATTTATATGTGCATTACATGCCTCTCTTCGTTACAAAGATGGTCACAACCACAACATACGTCTGTATGTTTAATAAAGCATTTAAGAAAAGTTTCAATCAAGACTTGAGTATTACCTATTCTGTTGAGTACTATGTTTACAATTGTTCATTCGTGATATTATTACAATTGGCCTTTCAAGTCTGCCTACACTTAGGTTACTTAGCTAAGAACCATTTTAATTACAATTTACTTCTAAGGGCAAATACTTTACTTTCATATCTTCATATCAATATAATATCAAGATCCTAGTAGATGTCCAAATAACCCACTGTGTCCTGTGTCTACTTATTCAACGCCTAAAGGGAAGTGCAAAACAGCAAGTCATGACTTTTATCCAGAAACAAAAGTTGAACCCATTGCAGCAAAATAGCTAACATTACAGGAATCATCAGTGTAACTGCTTTAGCCACGGACCGCTACCATTAATGTTATGGAAGCTGCTGCTAGTTGTTGTGAGCCCATGAGCTTACTGGCTATCCCGCTCTCATTGTGCTGGATTAGCATTGGAAGCATTGGAACGGATGTGTCCAGGTGACAAGACCCATCTTTATTTATCAGACATTACCGTCCTACCAGTCCCGCACAGAAAAAAGCCAGCCAACGCACATAAGCCAGGCTTGACCTGGCCTGGTTTCAGCACCGCGGGACACCCAGGGACAGCTCCCCTAACGATGTATCTTGGGATGGACCTAACGATGTATCTTGGGATGGACCTAACGATGTATCGTCAGGCGCCCACTAAGGGATAGTCTGGGAAACACTCGTAGGAAAAACTGTCCCTTCGCCAAGGTCTACCTTGAGAAGCGTCGTAGAGCGCCAAGGTACAGCGAATCTGGGAAACGCAGCCCTGGCTTGTCTTCATTCGTAGACTATAGGAGAAATACGCTGTGAGCCCAGCCTGCTAAATCTGCTCAAAGACGCCACCTGGCGGTGGTGCATCACTAAAACGAAAAAACACCGTCTGAAATCCCACGAGATTTCCAACTGGATTTCCCTGCCAAATACCGCGATGGTGAAATGCTGCAGCATGGGACATTTCTAACTTCCTGAGTCTATCTGCCTGACCTGCTCCCAACAGGTCACTGAGGTCAGCTGACCAGGCTCTGCTGGTTGTCCCTCACCAGGCTCAAGACCAGAGGTGACAGAGCCTTTGAGTCGGTGGCACATAGATTGTGGACTTCCTCAGGCCTCTGTGGACATTTTAAAGAAGCAGCTAAAGACGCTCATGTTCAGACAGGAGTTTATCTAATTAATTAGTCTGTATGTCTATGACTGTTGTCCTGTGTTGACCTGTGTTTAATTTTGTTGATTCTTTGTATGCATTAACCTGTGTGAAGCACTTTGTGAGTCCTTTCTGTGAGGTGATATATAAATACAGTACAATGTACTTACTTACTTACTTTCCACTTACTGGGCCAACATGGGATTGTCCACTAAACCTGCCGGTCGTGTCTAGGGCTGGGTTTAAAAAATCGATTCATCGATTCTGAATCAAATGATTCAGAATCGATTCATGAATCCCAAAATCGATCTTTTATTTAATGAAGGAATGAATAGTTCATTAATTCATTCAATGATTCATTCATTCATTCATTTTTGGAAATCAGTATCGATACCCAGCCCTAGTATTGATGTGTTGCATAACTTGGCAGTCATGTAATTAAGGTTACAGCTAATAGGTTTTAGTAACACTAACCGAATCGATATTGAATCGAATCGTGATAATCGATTCCAAACCTTGTGAATCGGAATCGAATCGATTCTTGAAATTCGACTCGATACCCAGCCCTAGTCGTGTCTGCTCTCTCTCATTGGGGAAAAGTGTAATACATTGTGAAAATGCATATTGCCTTTTTTTTCTTCTTTTAGAGCCAATCCATGTTAGATAGCAGGCTTGATTGTTGAACCCTCTAGTGATTTTTGAACTTGGACCATCTGCAGTCCATTCTCAATCTCAATCATGGTTTCCTCCTGCTTTTAGTGACACAATCTGGATGAATGTCGTCAGTCTCTAGTTGAACACAGCATTGAGAGACTGACTGACTGTTTAAAGACTGATTCAGCGTTTAGACACTGACTCACTCTACATTGAATTATTACACCAATTTACCGGACGCAACTCCACTTCCGTCGAAGGTCAACAGACTTTGATGAGAGCGTTTTTTCGGGGGCCTCTACCACTGGAAGGTATTTTTTAAATAATTAACCCCCCTATGGAACATTTATTGCCGCAATACATTTCCCAGTCCTTTTTAATGAATTAGACATCCCCGATGTGTTGATCCTTGAATTAAGGAATGTGACTTGGCTAACTGACTTCCACACACCTGGGGACCTGATTAGGCCTACTAGACGAGCACAGATGCACACGTGGCACCAGATGTCTAGCAGGTCAGGCCCTCAGGGCATGTGGCCAGCGCTGCTGTCTATTAAAATACATGCGGTTGTACATGTTGCAAACACCATTGGGCCCTGAGGGTGCAATGTTGTGTACAGGAACCCTATATAACAGGTCACTAATCCGATCAAATCAGTGAGATTTGTCTTCTGCCTTCCTCAAGCCATTAAGTAACATTAATGAAGCTCTTTCGCAGCGAACCCAGTTGTAGATGGTTGTACACTGAGATGTTATCCACGCTGATGGGACCTCTCAGAGGGTTGAAAGCGGTGTGCTTCCCAGCAAACACGCAACGTCAGGGAGACGTTCAGATCATGTCTTAATAACGTCCGTCGGTCCAGAACCCCGTGTGTTCGTCTGCTGGACCCCTCAATATTCACACGTCTGGCTTGGACCCCTCTAAGACGTCTGTGGACGTGCAGAACGGGTTCAATATCTGAACGTCTAAGAAAACGTTCATTCTGGCTCCTAGTTGGATGTCTTTGGACGTCCGAAAAAGACATCTAAAAGACGTCTTTTAGACGTGTCTTTGCTCAGTGGGTTGTGGCCAATCAAACCCACATCCAGGATACATGGACAAACAAACAAAGCTGTTGAATTGCCAGGGTCTGATTCTTAGAATAAGCTTAGCTGTCTTTTCAGCTGAGAGCACAAATGATGCTGCGTGTTTGAAGGCAGTGGGTTAAGGAGCAGCTAAAAATAGCATGTATCACTGTAAATGAAAATATTACCATCAAATCTAGCATGAAATAATGACAAACTAATAGGCTGTTATAGCCTTTACTGCGTTTTCTAAGCATTTCTCTTTGGACGAGGGTTTATTTATTAATATATTTATTATAAATACAGTATTACCATCAAATCTAGCATGAAATAATGACAAACTAATAGGCTGTTATAGCCTTTACTGCGTTTTCTAAGCATTTCTCTTTGGACGAGGGTTTTTTTATTAATATTTTTTTTATAAATACAGTATTACCATCAAATCTAGCATGAAATAATGACAAACTAATAGGCTGTTATAGCCTTTACTGCATTTTCTAAGCATGTCTCTTTGGACGAGGGTTTTTCAGCTGGAGTAAAGCTACGTGAGGTCATCAGCTTCAGACGAGCCTGTTACTGTAATACAGTCGAACGCAATTTCACAACACCTTGGACTCAGAGCAAGACAGAGGAAGCACAGGGAAATGCCAATTACATAAACACATCAAGATACGCCATTCAAAGATGGCAGGTGATATTTACCCTATGAATGGGATTGCGTGTGTATTTTTCAGAGGTACAAACTCTGAGAGCATTTATATGCAGTGTGGAGAGGAACATTTGTCTGAATAATTGATGAAGATGCAAATTAGACATTTAAAGGAACCCCTCAAATCAACATTACAAAGACAGACAGAAAGAGGTGGGGAGTGGGGGGGGGATTGCTTAAAAGAATCACTCCATCACAAATAAACCCAACTATTAAGAGCACAGAGGTCAATCTCTATGCTAGAAGGTTGATTAATACACTTCCGGTGTTCAATACAGGCATAATCCAATCAATGACCAAGTGTGAACCCTGACTGGAGATGGATTTAGGGGTAACAGGTCAAAGTATGTCAAATCAACAGAGTACACGACACGGAGGACCGCATACATTCCTGGGGTGTGATGTGGGTTCATATGAACCAGTCATGTAAATAATCATACTGTAGTCCAACAAACAAGCAGTCAATATTTGACGTACAAGATACTATCTCACTATGGGATGCACGTGTCTTGCCTGTTCCATTTTCTGAGGCAAGGCATGTGAGCATTGCGTTATGTTGGATATAAACAGTATATTTTCAAGTCAGAGCAACCCCAAGAGAAACAAAAATGCAGTCGTGCATTTCAACAGGACAGCAGCTGTCGAAAGGCACATTTATAAGAGCACAGTCTGTCCTGGGAAGTATAAATGTCTGCGAGCAGCTTGGCATTCACAAACTGTTCACTGAATAACGGTACCCTATCGGCATGATGAATCGGTCTCTACAATTAAAAAATAAATAAATTGCATTGCATTGCAAATAGCGCATTGTGTTGCCTCTGGGTATGAAATGCGCTATACAAATAAAGCTTTGATTGATTGATTGATAGTGTAAAGACAAAGACGGGGTCATTATTGCAGATATATCCGACTTAAATTAATTCGTATGGCTCGTCTGCTAGTGTTACTAAACAGGATAAAATGCATCGCCGATTTAAATTAGTATAATTCAAAGTCAGTTGCGCGCTCACCGTGCCTATAGACGGGAGCGCATCAAGGACCAGGGACCGAGGGACCGGGTATAGATCCAACTCACCGTAGCGGCGGCCGGTAGATCCACCAACCGATACGCACCGACTACCGTACTGTTCCACGAGGACAGCGTCTCCACGACGCGCGTACAGTTGGGGTCCTGATGGGGACAGGAGATGCCCTTCTTCACGGGCTGCGGTGTCCCGGTCATCTCCCGGACGCACCGGCGATGCGTCGACTGTACCGGGAGAGGGGGAATCCCAAAGTCCCCACACACAGTCCGACTGCGCAATCTTTACTCCA
>NC_140267.1:2982997-3032997 GCF_949987555.1 Borostomias antarcticus | reverse complement strand
CCCTGTAGATCTCTCTACAAGAGAGCACTAGTTACCAAACTGGGCTAACTAGCTAGTTTATAGTTACAGCAAGTCTACTGCAGAGTATACATAGGTGACGCAGATTAGATTAGTTAGATAATCTATAGACTTCTTAACCTAGAAAATAAATACGGTGGTACAGTAAGTAAAGAAGGTTTAGTGTGTGGCGGCTGTAGCTCAGTTGGTAGAGCGGGTCGTTCAGTGATCGAAGGGTCAGCGGTTCGAATCCCAGCTCCGACTGTCCACATGTCGAAGTGTCCTTGAGCAAGACACCTAACCCCAAATTGCTCCCAATGAGCAGGTTAGCGTCTTGCATGGCAGCTACCGCCATTGGTGTGTGAGTGTGTGTGTGAATGGGTGAATGAGAGGCCATTGTAAAGCGCTTTGAGTGCCGCTAAGGTGGAAAAGCGCTATATAAGTGCAGTCCGTTTCCCAATTTACCATTTAAAAAGTATCTGTGAAACCATCCTTCTCTTTCCATCCCTTTCTCTCTCCTCTCAGTCTTCACCTCCATCCATCCATCCAGTCCTCGGCGGCGTGCAGCTCTGGGGCCGGAACCAGCTTCCCTGGGACCTTTGTTCCCAGGGGCCGATTTTTCAGGCGCCCCATGCTGTCCGTCAGCAGGGCGGACACAGAGAGCTGAGTGTGTGTGTGTGTGCGTGTGTGTGTGTGTGTGTGTGTGTGTGCGTGTGTGTGTGTGTGTGTGTGGGGGGGGGTGTGTGTGTGCGTGCGTGTGTGTGTGTGTGTGTGTGTGTGTGTGTGTGAGTGTGTGTGTGCGCGTGTGTGTGTGTCAGGGGGAACAGAGACTGTAGCCGTGTTCGGAATCGCTCCCTATTCACTATATAGGGCGTCAGCCATTTTGTTTGTAGTGTCCGAATTCTCCACGGAATTTTCGTTCCCTATATAGTCCACTATTTATTACCCACAATTCACCTTGATTTGCAGGGAACAGTGCATGTACCCTACATTTTCTCCGTTCCCTAGGTAGTTCACTTCATGGTGAACCCTATATAGGGAATAGGGAGTGAGGGAACGAGGGAGCGACTCCGAACACAGCTTGTGTGTTGATCAGGTGTGTGTGTGTGTGTGTGTGTGTGGATCATGAGGCGTGGCGGAGGCGGGACAGGTACGTCCCGCAGGGCCGGCAGTAGTGACGCGAGGGTTCGGCCGGCAGCTGCTGGCACAGCGAGCAGGAGGGGGCGTGGCGTTGTGCGGGGGCGCCGTGCGGCCGGTCCGCGTCCTGCTGGCGGAGGGGCCGGTTGTCCCAGAGGGGCGTGGGCGGAGCCGGCCGGCGGTCGGGGGTCCTCCAGTCGCCCCCGGGGGGCACGTCCAGGCGGAGGGGGCGGGACGAGCCGTTGGCGGCGGCGGGCTGTGGGGTGGAGCGGCGAGGGCGGAAGAGGGTGGTGTAGCCCGCGTCCGCGCCCTGGGGGAGGGGGGAGGAGGCGAAGCCGGAGGGGGGGGGCGGCGTCCGGCGAGGCGCCCGCGGCAGCGTGCCGTAGCTCAGGGCGACGCTGTGGTAGGTTTGGCGGGAGGGAGCGGCGCTCCGGTCGAACGCAGACAGGAAGTGGGCGTGCTGCTGGTGTCCTGGGGGTGAGGACAAGAGGGGGACGAGGGTGAGGACAACAGGGGGACGAGGGGGAGGACAAGAGGGGGACGAGGGTGAGGACAAGAGGGGGACGAGGGGGAGGACAGCAGGGGGAGGGGGGTGAGGACAGCAGGGGGACGAGGGTGAGGACAGCAGGGGGACGAGGGTGAGGACAACAGGGGGACGAGGGTGAGGACAAGAGGGGGACGAGGGTGAGGACAGCAGGGGGACGGGGGTGAGGACAGCAGGGGGAGGGGGGTGAGGACAACAGGGGGACGAGGGTGAGGACAGCAGGGGGACGGGGGTGAGGACAGCAGGGGGAGGGGGGTGAGGACAAGAGGGGGACGAGGGTGAGGACAGAAGGGGGACGAGGGTGAGGGCAGCAGGGGGACGAGGGTGAGGACAGAAGGAGGACGAGGGGGAGGACAGCAGGGGGACGAGGGTGAGGACAGCAGGGGGACGAGGGTGAGGACAGCAGGGGGACGAGGGTGAGGACAGAAGGGGGACGGGGGTGAGGACAGAAGGGGGACGAGGGTGAGGACAGCAGGGGGAGGGGGGTGAGGACAGCAGGGGGAGGGGGGTGAGGACAGCAGGGGGACGAGGGTGAGGACAGCAGGGGGACGAGGGTGAGGACGGGAGGGGGAGGGGGGTGAGGACAGAAGGGGGAGGAGGGTGAGGACAGAAGGGGGACGGGGGTGAGGACAGAAGGGGGACGAGGGTGAGGACGGGAGGGGGACGAGGGTGAGGACAGCAGGGGGACGAGGGTGAGGACAGAAGGGGGACGAGGGTGAGGACAGAAGGGGGACGAGGGTGAGGACAAGAGGGGGACGAGGGTGAGGACAGGAGGGGGACGAGGGTGAGGACAGAAGGGGGACGAGGGTGAGGACAGCAGGGGGACGAGGGTGAGGACAAGAGGGGGACGAGGGTGAGGACAGCAGGGGGAGGGGGGTGAGGACAGCAGGGGGACGAGGGTGAGGACAGCAGGGGGACGAGGGTGAGGACAGCAGGGGGACGAGGGTGAGGACAAGAGGGGGACGAGGGGGAGGACAGCAGGGGGAGGAGGGTGAGGACAGAAGGAGGACAACAGGAGTCAAATAAAAGAATGTGTTCGATAGCAATGCATTACTAGTAGGGCTGGGTTTAAAAAATCGATTCGTCGATTCATGAATCCCAAAATCGATCTTTTATTTAATGAATGAATGAATAAATTAAGGAATGAATAGTTCATTCTTTCATTCATTCAATGATTCATTCATTCATTCATTTTTGGAAATCAGTATAGATACCCAGCCCTAGTATTGATGTGTTGCATAACTTGGCAGTCATGTAATTAAGGTTACAGCTAAAAAAAACAGGTTTTAGTAACACTAACCGAATCGATATTGAATCAAATCGAATCGAATCGAATTGAATCATGATAATCGATTCTGAACCTTGTGAATCGGAATCGATTCTTGAAATTCAACTCGATACCCAGCCCTAATTACTATTTATATCGACCTCCCATACACACACACACACACACACACACACACACACACACACACACACACACACACACACACACACACAGACAGAGCTCCCATGCTGCCTGCAGCCGACCCAGAGACCGACCCCCGGTAGGGAGGAGAGGGGCCGACGGTTACCTGAGCGTCCCCAGGAAGAGGCCCCTACGCTGGGGGGCCGAGCCCGCTGAGGGGGGGGCTGTGGAGGTGGTGCTGGGAAGACTGGGGGGCCGTGGTGGGGGTGGTGGAGGAGGTAGGGGCGGGCCTGGTGATGGGAGGGGGGAGGAGGGTAGTGAGGGATGCTGGAGGAGGGGCGGGGCAGGGTGGAGGCGTTGGGGTGACGGGCGGGTACTCTGGGTTCCACACGCTCTGGAGTTCTGGTTACAGGGGGGTCCTTTTGGTTAAAGAGAGAGAGCGGAGGACAGGGAGAGAGAGAGAGGGGAGAGAGAGAGAGAGAGAGAGGAGAGGGAGAGAGAGAGAGAGAGGGAGAGAGAGGAGAGGGGGAGAGAGAGGAGAGAGAGAGGAGAGGGAGAGAGAGGATAGGGAGAGAGGAGAGAGAGAGGAGAGGGAGAGAGAGGAGAAAGAGGGAGAGAGGAGAGAGAGAGAGGAGAGGGAGAGAGAGAGGAGAGAGAGAGGAGAGGGAGAGAGAGGATAGGGAGAGAGGAGAGAGAGAGGAGAGGGAGAGAGAGGAGAAAGAGGGAGAGAGGAGAGAGAGAGGAGGGGAGAGAGAGAGAGAGGAGAGAGGGAGAGAGAGTAAAGCACCACAGAGCGAGGAACCCAGCAGTGAGGGAGAGGAAGATGAGAGGAGAGGAAGAGGGGAGAGAAATGAGTTAAACAGGTGGACAAGGGAAGGACGACTCGCCACAAGTCTGCAACAGCACTTCCAACGAACAAAAAAACGAACAAAACCACGATGTGATGAACTGTAGTTTCTATACAAACACGCAACACTACCCCCTAGTGGATTGCCAGTAGAACTGCAGGATACAGTCCATTTTCCTTTGTAAAACTAAGAGATAACATTCTAAAAAGCGCTACTGCGATATGTGGACTGTGTAAATGTTTGTACAGACTATGGGAAGCCTTGGACCTGTAACGTTAAAAGGATTTTCCACAGTAATATAAGGGAATCTTGACATGCGTTTCCCTGCCACTCCTCAGGGTACTAGCTCTCTGTTCCTCAGCCAGCCAATCAGCTTAGGACGAGGTTAGAGGCTTAAAAGATGTCAACTTTTGGGGAAATTAACTTATTTCCCATCTTCCCCAGAGTCAAACAGAGTCCTCTGTGCGTGCAGTAGGAAGCATTGAGACCCATTAGAGCCGTTAGCCTAGCTAACACCATTAGCCTAGCTAACACCATTAGCCTAGCACCAGCCCAACCTAGGCTTAGTAGGCTAACGGCTCTAATGGCTCTCAATGCTTTCCTACTGCACGCACAGAGAGAAGGGCTAGTATCTTCTTATCTTTAACCAAAAGTTGGCACGGTCCTTTAAGTGGATTAATGGATGCATTTCTAGGTTTGCCTCAGGTCGTAGTTCTGCTGAGTGACACCACCAGGAGCAGTGGCGTGGTTTGACCACCGGGTGGCGCTGTGACATCATGGTGGCGGACGGAGGAGGTGGCGGAGTGAGGGGACGATGTGATGACGTCACAGGAGGAACGGACACACACACAGGAAGGGTCAGAGCCGGAGGGACAGCGGAGGCCTCCCCCACTTGAGTGTTTGTACCGAATGTGTGTGTGTGTGTGTGTGCGTGTGTGTGCGTGCGTGTCCGTTACACTCACAAAGCCGCGGGAGGCGGCGAGGTCGTCCGGTCGTCTCGTCATGACGGTGCCGCTCAGAGTGCGGGCGACACGACGGAGGTTCTCAGCGCTGTAGCTCTCGTCATGCAACGGCTACTCACACACACACACACACACACACACACACACACACACACACACACACACACACACACACACACACACACACACACACACACACACACACACACACACACACACAGTGGGTCAAACACACACCTAAATGTCACACACGACTGCACACACTCTACATTACACACACACACACTGGATTAGATACAGTGAAATGTAACCACACGTTCGAATGTTTATGTCTAGACGACCTGTTGCTGGCTTCTTCTACCGCGGTCTAATAAAAGTAAACAAATGTACTGCACTTATATAGCGCTTTTCCACCTTAGCGGCACTCAAAGCGCTTTACAATGGCCTCTCATTCACCCATTCACACACACATTCACACACCAATGGCGGCAGCTGCCATGCAAGGTGCTAACCTGCTCATTGGGAGCAATTTGGGGTTAGGTGTCTTGCTCAAGGACACTTCGACATGTGGACAGTCGGAGCTGGGATTCGAACCGCTGACCCTTCGATCATTGAACGACCCGCTCTACCAACTGAGCTACAGCCGCCCCAAGGCATCGTGCGTGCGACGTCATCGCGCATGCGCAGCAACGACAGGAATCGATAGCGGAATCGTTAAGTATTTTGTCTTACGATTCCAATGAATCGATTCACTGGGAACCGGATCTCAACAAGAACGGGTTTTCGATGCCCGTCCCTACCAATAATCAGATATATTCAATTTTTTGAAAATATTTAAGAGATAAAGTCGAATATAGTTTCTGAGCTCATTTGACAGCCCTAATACACACACACACACACACACACACACACACACACACACACACACACACAGTCTGACCTTGGGCGTGTGTTGGGTGTAGCCGGGGTTTCCATAGACCTGTCGCTCCATGTCGGCGGTGGGGGTCTGGGAGCGTCCGCCGGGGGTCAGCCCACAGACCAGCAGGTTCCTGACCGCTACACACACACACACACACACACACACACACACACACACACACACACACACACACACACACACACACACACACACACAGCACGTCAGCACACAACCAGCCAGGACAAGGGTGCAGACTAGCAACCTCGCTCCACTGCGTCCGTCAGCATCAACTGTCAGCGTCGACATTCTACTGTCAAAAATCGAGGAATAAACTTCAGCGTTTCTCGAATGTCAACGTTAGCTTTGAACGCGACGCAACGGCCGCTGTCATTAATTACAATGGGTTCATTTCCTTTGCGTCTGATGGTTGATGGTTGACGCTGATGACTGTAGTGACACCAAGGGGTAGGGTTGCAAAGTTCTGAGAATATTCATAAACATATTCAATTAAAGGGAATAAACTGGAATAAACTGGAAATATATGGGAATTTACAGGAATAAATTCTGTTTTCCAGTTTATTCCTGTTAATTCTCATAAATGGTAAATATACTGCACTTATATAGCGCTTTTCCACCTTAGCGGCACTCAAAGCGCTTTACAATGGCCTCTCATTCACCCATTCACACACACATTCACACACCAATGGCGGTAGCTGCCATGCAAGGTGCTAACCTGCTCATTGGGAGCAATTTGGGGTTAGGTGTCTTGCTCAAGGACACTTCGACATTTGGAGCTGGGATTCGAACCGCTGACCCTTCGATCACTGAACGACCCGCTCTACCAACTGAGCTACAGCCGCCCCTAATTCCCATATCATTCCCATTAAAGGACCATACCGGTCTAAATATGATTTGATCTCCTTAAATTCGTCACCCAACGTATATCACGTTACTGCAATCGATTTTCAGAAGCAAATCTCACGTTAAAATACATACGTGGTTTGTTGTCAGGCTGGGGGCTGACTTCTCGCGGCCCCCGCGGCATTCTGGGAGCCTGCAGGCTGGCCCGGTACAGAGAGTCCAGCTCCGACAGCTCGTCGTCGGCCGACCCGGCCACGCCGTCCGCACCGCCCGGGGCAGGCTGGGAGTTGTAGTCCGTACAGCCCAGGGCAGGCTGGGAGTTGTAGTCCGTACGGCCCGGGGAGGTCTGCGAGTTGTAGTCCGTACAGCCCGGGGCAGTCTGGGAGTTGTAGTAACGGGTCACGTTCTCCGCCCAGGACTCCACGGGCATGGGCGCTCCCTGACCGTCGTCCACCGAGGCGGGAGAGGGCGTCCACGCTGGCCGTCCGGGGGCGGGCGGGGGGCAGCGGGGATCCGAGGGGGAGGCGGGGAAGGGCGAGTCGGTGGCGTCCTGCAGGTCGGGGCTCCCGCATGACCAGTTGCGAACTGGGATAGGAGGGGGCGGGCTCAGCCCGGAGGTGGAGGAGTTGGGGATGGGGGCGGCACGGTCCCGGGAGGGGGGAGATGGGTGGGCGGAGCTCAGAGAGGACTCTGGGAGGACGCTGGGAGCCGCCCCCTCGCCTGGGCCGTGGCCGAGCGGGGACGCGGCTCTGGAGAGCGGCCGTGGGACAGGGAGGGTCTGGGCTGGGGGGGGGCTGTCCCAGCGGGAGGGGGGGGGGGTCCGGCTGGATGATGGCCGGGGGTGGGGGTCGATCCCGGCCCTCAATGAGGTGGTCTTCCCAGGCACCCATGCCCAAGGTGGGGAGCTGGGGGAGGGGCCTCTGGGACCGCCGCCCCCCCGGCCAATCCCAACCGTCTACCGCGGGAGACCCTGTAGGGCGGGGGGGAACAGAGCCGGGGGCGTGGCCGTGTGGATCAGGAAGTATTAAGTCGGCACCGGAGGGGAGGGGCTTAACATGGAGAGGAGTAAGCGGGCCTTGAGCTGCGTCCTGATTGGCTGGGCCATCCTCCTGCAGCTGGACCGAGACAGGCTGTTCACTAGAGGGGAGGAGAGCTTCAGTCAAACACTCAGGTGTGTGTGTGTGTGTTTGTGTGTGTGTGTGTGTGAAAGACTATATGTTCCGGACACTCACACACAAAGTGAACACTCCCTCCCTCCCTCCCTCCCTCCCTCCCTCCCTCCCTCCCTCCCTCCCTCCCTCCCTCCCTCTCTCCAGGGGTCTTTCAAATCATCAAATCAAACTTCATTTTTGCTTATTTCATACACAGAGGCAACACAATGTGCTTTACAGAGAACAAGGGAGGAGGGCATACGACCCACTCTCTACATATTCCAGAGGGAAGCAAAATAAAAAAACTGTTCACCCAGGGGACGAAAAAGTGAGCTTGTAAAAATTCTTCCCTGAACTCTCTCGACAAGACGATCGAGCAAACTCCTGGAAAATGTTTCAATCTATTGGCTAAGAACATTTACTGAGCACTTAACACGGGCTAAATACTTAATTAGAGAGACATGACTATCAGTAGAGTGCACAAATATTTACAGAGATGTTGCCTACATGGTCGGCCATTATGTGTTGGCTATCCCTGTAGTCGATAATAGAATATTTAAGTAAATGGTAAATGGACTGCACTTATATAGCGCTTTTCCACCTTAGCGGCACTCAAAGCGCTTTACAATGGCCTCTCATTCACCCATTCACACACATTCACACACCAATGGCGGTAGCTGCCATGCAAGGTGCTAACCTGCTCACTGGGAGCAATTTGGGGTTAGGTGTCTTGCTCAAGGACACTTCGACATGTGGACAGTCGGAGCTGGGATTCGAACCACTGACCCTTCGATCATTGAACGACCCGCTCTACCAACTGAGCTACAGCCGCCCCTATACTGTAAACCTATACTGTATCCGCTAAGCAGACGTGAGGAGACAATATGAGGGACATTGATGGTTGATGGGGACAGCTGGGACGGAGCTGGACAGGAGGACGGCCTGGGGCCTCTCCGGGGGCCCTGAGTGCCGAGGCGGCCGGAGGCCAGAGAGAGAATGTGTACCTTGCTGCCGCCTGGGTGGCGTGGGGCCCGGCGGGGGGCCCGGCCTGGTGTTCCGCCTCCTGTCCTCCGGGGGCAGCGCTGCTCTCCTGACGCTGCTGCGCTGCCCGGGCCCTGCGGAGGCCCCGCTGGACACGCGCCGACACCGGCCGGCTGGGACCGGGAGGGGCCCCGCAGCCCTCGCGCATGGCGAGACGGAGCTTGGCTGGTCACGCGCGGAAAACGGAAAGAAACCAACAAACAAAAACAAAGTAAGAAAGAAAAAGAAAAGAAAAAAAGGAGGGGAGGCAGAAAAGGGAAAAAGGAGGATGAACATGTAGGAAATAAAGAGCTGAGTCATGGGGAAGCATGCGATAATAAAAAACTAAATTCACACACAAAATTCAAATAATAGATTTAGACTGTTGGAATGATGGAGGGTGGAAGGGGGACAAACAAGCCAGTGTTGGGTGAGTAACAGGTATGGTGTGTGTGTGTGTGTGTGTGTGTGTGTGTGTGTGTGTGTGTGTGTGTGTGTGTGTGTGTGTGTGTGTGTGTGTGTGTGTGTGCGCATGTACTGTAAGAGAGAGGGTTAAGGTAAGGGGAGTTAATCACACACATAGAGGGTTAAGGTTAGGGGAGGGTTAAGGTTAGGGGAGGGTTAAGGTTAGGGGAGGGTTAAGGTTAGGGGAGGGTTAAGGTTAGGGGAGGGTTAAGGTTAGGGGAGGGTTAAGGTTAGGGGAGGGTTAAGGTTAGGGGGGTGTTAAGGTTAGGGGAGGGTTAAGGTTAGGGGAGGGTTGAGGTTAGGGGAGGGTTAAGGTTAGGGGAGGGTTAAGGTTAGGGGAGGGTTAAGGTTAGGGGGGTGTTAAGGTTAGTGGAGGGTTAAGGTTAGGGGGGTGTTAAGGTTAGGGGAGGGTTAAGGTTAGGGGAGGGTTAAGGTTAGGGGAGTGTTAAGGTTAGGGGAGGGTTAAGGTTAGGGGAGGGTTAAGGTTAGGGGAGGGTTAAGGTTAGGGGAGGGTTAAGGTTAGGGGAGGGTTAAGGTTAGGGGAGGGTTAAGGTTAAGGTTAGGGGAGGGTTAAGGTTAGGGGAGGGTTAAGGTTAGGGGAGGGTTAAGGTTAAGGTTAGGGGAGGGTTAAGGTTAGGGGAGGGTTAAGGTTAGGAGAGGGTTAAGGTTAGGGGAGGGTTAAGGTTAGGGGAGGGTTAAGGTTAGGGGGGTGTTAAGGTTAGGAGAGGGTTAAGGTTAGGGGGGTGTTAAGGTTAGGGGAGGGTTAAGGTTAGGGGAGGGTTAAGGTTAGGGGGGTGTTAAGGTTAGGGGAGGGTTAAGGTTAGGGGAGGGTTAAGGTTAGGGGAGGGTTAAGGTTAGGGGAGGGTTAAGGTTAGGGGAGGGTTAAGGTTAGGGGAGGGTTAAGGTTAGGGGAGGGTTAAGGTTAGGGGAGGGTTGAGGTTAGGGGGGTGTTAAGGTTAGGGGGGTGTTAAGGTTAGGGGGGTGTTAAGGTTAGGGGAGGGTTAAGGTTAGGAGAGGGTTAAGGTTAGGGGAGGGTTAAGGTTAGGGGAGGGTTAAGGTTAGGGGAGGGTTAAGGTTAGGGGAGGGTTAAGGTTAGGGGAGGGTTAAGGTTAGGGGAGGGTTAAGGTTAGGGGAGGGTTAAGGTTAGGGGAGGGTTAAGGTTAGGGGAGGGTTAAGGTTAGGAGAGGGTTAAGGTTAGGGGGGTGTTAAGGTTAGGGGAGGGTTAAGGTTAGGGGAGGGTTAAGGTTAGGGGAGGGTTAAGGTTAGGGGAGGGTTAAGGTTAGGGGAGGGTTAAGGTTAGGGGAGGGTTAAGGTTAGGGGAGGGTTAAGGTTAGGAGAGGGTTAAGGTTAGGGGAGGGTTAAGGTTAGGGGGGTGTTAAGGTTAGGGGAGGGTTAAGGTTAGGGGAGGGTTAAGGTTAGGGGAGGGTTAAGGTTAGGGGAGGGTTAAGGTTAGGGGAGGGTTAAGGTTAGGAGAGGGTTAAGGTTAGGGGAGGGTTAAGGTTAAGGTTAGGGGAGGGTTAAGGTTAGGGGAGGGTTAAGGTTAGGGGAGTGTTAAGGTTAGGGGAGGGTTAAGGTTAGGGGAGGGTTAGGGTTAGGGGGGTGTTAAGGTTAGGGGAGGGTTAAGGTTAGGGGGGTGTTAAGGTTAGGGGAGGGTTGAGGTTAGGGGAGGGTTAAGGTTAGGAGAGGGTTAAGGTTAGGGGGGTGTTAAGGTTAGGGGAGGGTTAAGGTGAGGGGAGGGTTAAGGTTAGGGGAGGGTTGAGGTTAGGGGAGGGTTAAGGTTAGGGGAGGGTTAAGGTTAGGGGAGGGTTAAGGTTAGGGGAGGGTTAAGGTTAGGGGAGGGTTAAGGTTAAGGTTAGGGGAGGGTTAAGGTTAGGGGAGGGTTAAGGTTAGGGGAGTGTTAAGGTTAGGGGAGGGTTAAGGTTAGGGGAGGGTTAGGGGAGGGTTAAGGTTAGGGGAGGGTTAAGGTTAGGGGAGGGTTAAGGTTAGGGGGGTGTTAAGGTTAGGGGAGGGTTAAGGTTAGGGGAGGGTTAAGGTTAGGGGAGGGTTAAGGTTAGGGGAGGGTTGAGGTTAGGGGAGGGTTAAGGTTAGGGGAGGGTTAAGGTTAGGAGAGGGTTAAGGTTAGGGGAGGGTTAAGGTTAGTGGAGGGTTAAGGTTAGGGGAGGGTTAAGGTTAGGGGAGGGTTAAGGTTAGGGGAGTGTTAAGGTTAGGGGAAGGTTAAGGTTAGGGGGGTGTTAAGGTTAGGGGAGGGTTAAGGTTAGGGGAGGGTTAAGGTTAGGAGAGGGTTAAGGTTAGTGGAGGGTTAAGGTTAGGGGAGGGTTAAGGTTAGGGGAGGGTTAAGGTTAGGGGAGGGTTAAGGTTAGGGGAGGGTTAAGGTTAGGGGAGGGTTAAGGTTAGGGGAGGGTTAAGGTTAGGGGAGGGTTAAGGTTAGGGGAGGGTTAAGGTTAGGGGAGGGTTAAGGTTAGGGGAGGGTTAAGGTTAGGGGAGGGTTAAGGTTAGGGGAGGGTTAAGGTTAGGGGAGGGTTAAGGTTAGGGGAGGGTTAAGGTTAGTGGAGGGTTAAGGTTAGGGGGGTGTTAAGGTTAGGGGAGGGTTAAGGTTAGGGGAGGGTTAAGGTTAGGGGAGGGTTAAGGTTAGAGGAGGGTTGAGGTTAGGGGAGGGTTAAGGTTAGGGGAGGGTTAAGGTTAGGGGAGGGTTAAGGTTAGGGGAGGGTTAAGGTTAGGGGAGGGTTAGGGGAGGGTTAAGGTTAGGGGGGTGTTAAGGTTAGGGGAGGGTTAAGGTTAGGGGAGGGTTAAGGTTAGGGGAGGGTTAAGGTTAGGAGAGGGTTAAGGTTAGGGGAGGGTTGAGGTTAAGGTTAGGGGAGGGTTAAGGTTAGGGTAGTGTTAAGGTAAGGGTAGTGTTAAGGTAAGGGTAGTGTTAAGGTTAGGGGAGGGTTAAGGTTAGGGGGGTGTTAAGGTTAGGGGGGTGTTAAGGTTAGGGGGGTGTTAAGGTTAGGGGAGGGTTAAGGTTAGGAGAGGGTTAAGGTTAGGGGAGGGTTAAGGTTAGGGGAGGGTTAAGGTTAGGGGAGGGTTAAGGTTAGGGGAGGGTTAAGGTTAGGGGAGGGTTAAGGTTAGGGGAGGGTTAGGGTGAGGGGAGTGTTAAGGTTAGGAGAGGGTTAAGGTTAGGGGAGGGTTAAGGTTAGGGGGGTGTTAAGGTTAGGGGAGGGTTAAGGTTAGGGGAGGGTTAAGGTTAGGGGAGGGTTAAGGTTAGGGGAGGGTTAAGGTTAGGGGAGGGTTAAGGTTAGGGGAGGGTTAAGGTTAGGGGAGGGTTAGGGGAGGGTTAAGGTTAGGGGAGGGTTAAGGTTAGGGGAGGGTTAAGGTTAGGGGAGGGTTAAGGTTAGGGGAGGGTTAGGGTGAGGGGAGTGTTAAGGTTAGGAGAGGGTTAAGGTTAGGGGAGGGTTAAGGTTAGGGGGGTGTTAAGGTTAGGGGAGGGTTAAGGTTAGGGGAGGGTTAAGGTTAGGGGAGGGTTAAGGTTAGGGGAGGGTTAAGGTTAGGGGAGGGTTAAGGTTAGGGGAGGGTTAGGGGAGGGTTAAGGTTAGGGGAGGGTTAAGGTTAGGGGAGGGTTAAGGTTAAGGTTAGGGGAGGGTTAAGGTTAGGGGAGGGTTGAGGTTAGGGGAGGGTTAAGGTTAGGGGAGGGTTAAGGTTAGGGGAGGGTTAAGGTTAAGGTTAGGGGAGGGTTAAGGTTAGGGGAGGGTTGAGGTTAGGGGAGGGTTAAGGTTAGGGGAGGGTTAAGGTTATTGGAGGGTTAAGGTTAGGGTTAGGGTTAAGGTTAGGGGAGGGTTAAGGTTAGGGGAGGGTTAGGGTTAGGGGAGGGTTAAGGTTAGGGGAGTGTTAAGGTTAGGGGAGTGTTAAGGTTAGGGGAGGGTTAAGGTTAAGGTTAGGGGAGGGTTAAGGTTAGGGGGAGGGTTAAGGTTAGGGGAGGGTTAAGGTTAGGGGAGGGTTAAGGTTAGGAGAGGGTTAAGGTTAGTGGAGGGTTAAGGTTAGGGGAGGGTTAAGGTTAGAGGAGGGTTAAGGTTAGGGGAGGGTTAAGGTTAGGGGAGGGTTAAGGTTAGGGGAGGGTTAAGGTTAGGGGAGGGTTAAGGTTAGGGGAGGGTTAGGGGAGGGTTAAGGTTAGGGGAGGGTTAAGGTTAGGGGAGGGTTAAGGTTAGGGGAGGGTTAAGGTTAGGGGAGGGTTAAGGTTAGGGGAGGGTTAAGGTTAGGGGAGGGTTGAGGTTAGGGGAGGGTTAAGGTTAGGGGAGGGTTAAGGTTAGGGGAGGGTTAAGGTTAGGGGAGGGTAAAGGTTAGAGGAGGGTTGAGGTTAGGGGAGGGTAAAGGTTAGGGGGGTGTTAAGGTTAGGGGGGTGTTAAGGTTAGGGGAGGGTTAAGGTTAGGGGAGGGTAAAGGTTAGGGTAGTGTTAAGGTTAGGGGAGGGTTAAGGTTAGGGGAGGGTAAAGGTTAGGGTAGTGTTAAGGTAAGGGTAGTGTTAAGGTTAGGGGAGTTACTCACACACGGCCTGGTTGACCACAGCCAGGGCTGCGACCATCTCTCCAGTCTTCTCCAGTCTCAGGGACTGCTCCAGCAGCAGCTCCGCGTCCGACACACACCGCTCGACGGCGTCCTCTTTTCCTACACAACACACACACACACACACACACACACACACACACACACACACACACACACACACACACACACACACACACACACACACAGAAATATCAAAGCAAAGTGCTTTAAACGCTTTAAAAAGACAAATTACTCATTTCCCCCTTCAGATTTGCAGGGTGGAAGCTCACCCAACGGTGGAACACTACTGTCACACATCAGCTGCTGGTGAGGAATCGCTGGCAAACTATACAGTTAGCTAGCTAGCTACAGAAGCTATACATTAGCTGTGTTGCTATACAACACGTTAGGTACTGTACCTACATTATCTAGGTATAGTTTACCGTTAGCAAGCTGGCTAAATTCAGTTTTGCTCCTACTCAGGCAAGCAAAAATGAATTATTTCCCTTCATAATAAGTTCATAAAGCTAAAACAGAAATAAGACAGAGTGGAGTTAAAAGGACAAAACTTTCAGAAGCTTAAGGAATAAAGAAGTTATTATTTTAGCTAGTTCAATTAGCTTTAGGTATTCTGATCATGGCTTAATCTATCATAGGCTGAGTTTGATAAATTGTACAGTTTTTATATATTCTAGGACTGAGTCAGTAGCGTTGAGAAGCAAAGTGTTAGAACTCTTCTTTTTAATCAAGAATACTTTAATTTCAAAGATAGATGGATAGATCATTAACTCTTTTAACCCTGAAAATAAAGTGACATTTCGAATATTAATTGGATTTTCCCTATAATACTAGAAAGCGCAATTTCTCAGCTTTCAGCAAGTGTTGGAGTGAGGAATTTTTTTGATTTGTTAGATATTTTTTTTAATATTATTAAATATTTGTTAGATATTTTTTTAAATGTTGCCGGTGACGTGGTCGTATTCAAAGGGTTAAAGGCTTGATATTTGCTATTTATGAAGTAGTATTAAGCACCCCTCTCACTGTTGCCACTGCCCCCACCGATGTGCACCCTTGCCAACCCCGCTAACACAGCCCCCCCCCCCCCCCCCCCCCACATAACAAATCCCAATTGAACCCCTGGATGTAAACAGTGCTTCTGATTGGTAGCGTCTGTTTTCGGCGCTGTTCTAGCAACAATTTTCAACGGAGATGTCTGCAGACTTTCATAGTCTGGTATTGCGAGGCTATTACTAATGTCCCCGCCCCCCCCCCCCCCCCGGCTGTCACACTCTGGCTGGCGGTCCATTTGGATCCAGTGAATGAGGAAGCTTCCTGTTGTGTGGACAGAACAATACTCCTTTATACTGGGCTGAAGCAACAGGCCTCACAGACAACTCACTCCAACACCTGCTACACACACACACACACACACACACACACACACACACACACACACACACACACACACACACACACACACACACACACACACCCCAGTCACTCACCCACTCACTCCAACATCTGCTCCACAAACCAGCACACGCCCAAGTCACACGCACACACACACACACACACACACACACACACACACACACAGACACACACACACACACACACACACACACACACACACACACACACATTCATGCAACTCCCTGGCTTATCATATTGACCATTTCACAGAATGTTCATATTCGAAACAACACTACAGTTTGCTTGTCGTTGCCCTAGAGACTGAAGGTTCCATTGGTTCCATTGGCAGGTGAGTGGTGTGCACTGTGCTGTAGGGTTTTTATCTAAAGCCCGCCGCAGACTGCCTCCGCCACGATGTCGTACGACGGTGCGCGGCGCTGTGTCCGGCTAGACCTGGCGTTGAGGTAACTATGGTTACAAACAACAAATGTGTGGAAGTTGGGGCCGCTTAAAGTCGCACTGAAATGAAAAAAGCATTCTGTCCCATTTTGGTTCACATAATTGGTCATTTAGCCTACTTAAGACTGCTCTTCCGTGTTCGTAGATTCTGTTCTTAGTTCCCACACGTGAGAACGTTGGTGAACGCCAGAATCTTCTTTGAAACGGTGTAAGTGAAATTTAAGAAGAAATGCTTCCTAAGAAATTCTTAACTTCGTTGGTGAATGAGGCCCATTGTTCTTTGTAACGATTGCTGTAGATATCGCGATAATATCGTTATTGTAATATCTTTTGCCTTTTTGAAAATGTTGATATCGTGACGGCCCTAGTCCTTACCCTGGCTCTGGAGCTGGTCCAGGTCCAGGAACTTGCTGGGTCTGGGGTTGAATCCCGCCGCCGCCTCCCTCTCCTTCTCCTCCCTCCTCTGCACCTCCTGTTCCCGGGCTCTCCGAGACACCTCCTCCTGGAGCTCATCCAGCTCGCTTCGCCCCTCGCCCACTGGAACACACACACACACACACACACACACGTGAGCACACACACACACACACACACACACACACACATTGGGCCCGAGCACGCGCGGTCTGACCTACCTAGGCAGGTGTGGCTGTTGCCCCTGACGTCCTGCGGGAGGGCGGAGCCGCTCTTGGACTTGGGCGCCGTCCGCCACGACGGCCCCGAGCTTGACGGCCTCTTCGGCCCCGCCTCCCTGGCGAGGACACGACCAGAGGGGGACACGGGCGCGTCATCATCATCATGTGTGTGTACATCGTCATGTGTGTGTACATGTGTGTGGGTGTGTGTGTGAGTGTGTGTGTGTGTGTGTGCGTGTGTGTATATCACCTGTGCAGGCTGGCCCCGGAGGCGTCCCCCAGCGGCGTGTCCAGGCTGACGGGGCTGTTCCTGTCGCTGCTCTCGTAGCCGCTCTCCATCCTCTGGATCAGGCGACGGGGTGGGGGCGGGGTCCGGGAGGACGCCACGCTCGCCGGGGGGGCCTTCCCCTCCGCCGGGCCCCCGGCGGCCGAGCTGGCGGGGCCCTCGGGCGGGGAGCCGTCGTCCTCGGGGAGGGAGGCCCCCGGGGGGATGTGCCCCGCCTGCCGGCGCCGCTCCCGGCTGAAGATGCTGTCGATGTTGAGCGCCTCCCTGCGGGGCCTCCAGGCCGGCCGGCTCCGCCCCCCTCCCCCTCCCCCTCCCCCTACCCCGCCGGAGCAGCTGGACCTGGCTTCGCCGCTGCTGCCGTCCAGCTCCCAGGCACGGGCGGCGGGGGCGGCGGCGGCGGCGGCGGGGTCGGCCGGCGTGGTAGGGGCGGAGCCAGAGGAGAGGGGGAGGGGCCGGCTGTGGATGATGTTGCTCATGGTCTCCTTGAAGTCACGCGGGCGGCTGGCGGACGAGGCCTTGGGGAGGGAGCGAGGGGCTTGATGCTCCCTCAGAGTCTCACCTGGATGGAGGGAGAGAGAGAGGGAAGGAGAGAGAGGAGTGAGACGGAGAGAGAGAGGGAAGGAGAGAGTGGGAGGGATATAAAGAGACGACATGAGCTGTGTTCGGAATCGCTCCCTATTCACTATATAGTGCACTATACAGGGCGTCAACCATTTTGTTTGTAGTGTCCGAATTCTCCACGGAATTTTCGTTCCCTATATAGTCCACTATTTATTTCCCACAATTCACCTTGATTTGCAGGGAACAGTGCATGTACCCTACATTTTCTCCGTTCCCTAGGTAGTTCACTACATGGTGAATCCTATATAGGGAATAGGGAGTGAGGGAGCGATGGTCTCTTGACAGACGAGTGGGAGAAGCAGGACGCTGGAAACACTAAGCGAATGATGACCGCTGTCGTACCAGACTGGTACGCACCACCTACCTAACAGTCTCTACTAAAAACTAACTTAACTAAACTAGCTATGTCCTTGTCACCCATAAAAAGCACTAAAGGTTACACTGCCTTTGTATTGCTAGATACAGATACAGATTGCTAGGTCCAGAACCTGAGATATCCTGATCCAGAACCTGAGATATACTGGTCCAGAACCTGAGATATCCTGGTCCAGGAGCTGAGATATCCTGATCCAGATCCTGAGATATACTGAGATATCGTGAGATATCCTGATCCAGATCTGAGATATCCTGATCCAGATCCTGAGGTATCCTGATCCAGAACCTGAGATATCCTGAGATATCCTGATCCAGAACCTGAGATCTCCTGATCCAGATCTTGAGATATCCTGATCAAGATCTGAGATATCCTGATCCAGATCCTGAGATATCCTGATCCAGAACCTGAGATCCTGAGATATCCTGATCCAGATCTTGAGATATCCTGATCCAGATCTGAGATATCCTGATCCAGAACCTGAGATATCCTGAGATATCCTGAGATATCCTGAGATATCCTGATCCTGAGATATCCTGATCCTGAGATATCCTGAGATATCCTGATCCAGAACCTGAGATATCCTGATCCAGAACCTGAGATATCCAGATCCTGAGATATCCTGATCCAGAACCTGAGATATCCTGATCCAGAACCTGAGATATCCAGATCCTGAGATATCCTGATCCAGAATCTGAGATATCCTGATCCAGAACCTGAGATATCCTGATCCAGATCTTGAGATATCCTGATCCAGATCCTGATATATCCTGATCCAGATCTTGAGATATCCTGATCCAGATCTTGAGATATCCTGATCCAGATCTTGAGATATCCTGAGATATCCTGATCCAGAACCTGAGATATCCTGAGATATCCTGATCCAGATCTTGAGATATCCTGATCCAGATCTTGAGATATCCTGAGATATCCTGATCCAGAACCTGAGATATCCTGAGATATCCTGATCCAGATCTTGAGATATCCTGAGATATCCTGATCCAGATCTTGAGATATCCTGAGATATCCTGATCCAGATCTTGAGATATCCTGATCCAGATCCTGAGATATCCTGATCCAGAACCTGAGATAACCTGATCCTGAGATATCCTGAGATATCCTGATCCTGAGATATCCTGAGATATCCTGATCCTGAGATATCCTGATCCAGAACCTGAGATATCCTGATCCAGAACCTGAGATATCCTGATCCAGATCTTGAGATATCCTGATCCAGATCCTGAGATATCCTGATCCAGAACCTGAGATATCCTGAGATATCCTGATCCAGAACCTGAGATATCCTGATCCAGAACCTGAGATATCCTGAGATATCCTGAGATATCCTGATCCTGAGATATCCTGATCCTGAGATATCCTGAGATATCCTGATCCAGAACCTGAGATATCCTGATCCAGAACCTGAGATATCCAGATCCTGAGATATCCTGATCCAGAACCTGAGATATCCTGATCCAGAACCTGAGATATCCAGATCCTGAGATATCCTGATCCAGAATCTGAGATATCCTGATCTAGAACCTGAGATATCCTGATCCAGATCTTGAGATATCCTGATCCAGATCCTGATATATCCTGATCCAGATCTTGAGATATCCTGATCCAGATCTTGAGATATCCTGAGATATCCTGATCCAGAACCTGAGATATCCTGAGATATCCTGATCCAGATCTTGAGATATCCTGATCCAGATCTTGAGATATCCTGAGATATCCTGATCCAGAACCTGAGATATCCTGAGATATCCTGATCCAGATCTTGAGATATCCTGAGATATCCTGATCCAGATCTTGAGATATCCTGATCCAGATCTTGAGATATCCTGATCCAGATCCTGAGATATCCTGATCCAGAACCTGAGATAACCTGATCCTGAGATATCCTGAGATATCCTGATCCTGAGATATCCTGAGATATCCTGATCCTGAGATATCCTGAGATATCCTGATCCAGAACCTGAGATATCCTGAGATATCCTGATAACAGAACCTGAGATATCCTGATCCAGATCTTGAGATATCCTGATCCAGATCCTGAGATATCCTGATCCAGAACCTGAGATATCCTGATCCAGAACCTGAGATATCCTGAGATATCCTGATCCAGATCTTGAGATATCCTGATCCAGAACCTGAGATATCCTGAGATATCCTGATCCAGATCTTGAGATATCCTGATCCAGAACCCAGATCCTGAGATATCCTGATCCAGATCTTGAGATATCCGGATCCAGAACCTGAGATATCCTGAGATATCCTGAGATATCCTGATCCAGAACCTGAGATATCCTGATCCAGAACCTGAGATATCCTGATCCAGATCCTGAGTCATACAGAAAGCCGCCGCCCTGTCCGACTAGTACTCTAAGTCTCCTGGTTCTGCCGTGTGATTGGTTGAGCCTGCGCCAGCGTACCCTCGCTGTGGTAACCTGCCGACGACGCCTCGTGAACCTGCGAGCCACGGCTCCGCGCCTCAGACCGCCGCGGCCGGCTAGAGCTCCGCCTCCTCTCCCCGGACACGCCCTTCCTCAGAGAGGGTGGCGGCGGGGGCTCGCTGTCCGTCACCGGGCCTTAGCAAGGACAAGCACGGGGGGACATGGTCATTGGCTGACACACATGGTTATGACATGCAAGACACGATGACATCATTCCAAGACAGACATGATTGAGGAGGGATGGTATACCAAGCTATTAAGTAGTGTTTACATGACCAATGTTTTAATCCTGTGGCTGTGCGTATGTATGTGTGTGTGTGTGTGTGTGTGTGTGTTGTTAATGAACTTCAAGTCTCACCAAAGTGTTTTGTTTTCCTACTTGACTGTTGTTCTCACTTTGTAGTTCGTTCTCATAGATCAGTCTGTTAAAACTACCAATTCTTCCTGTGTGACATCACTTCCCTGTCCTCTTCATCCTGAAACTATGTCACTTCCTTTTTCACGTTATAACCTATCGACCTTGTCCCCAAGTGACAGAGTGAAATAATGTGAGCTCACAAGATCAGGATGGTCTCACGAGGCTAGCGCAGAAGAAAAAACTAAAACTAATACTGAAACTAATAAAAACGAAACTAAAACTAAGCATTTTCAAAAAAATAAAAACTAAACTAAACTAGCAAACCTGCTTTAAAACTAATCAAAACTAAACTGAAATTGAAAACAAAATGTTAAAACGATATAAAAAAAAACTAATGAAAAAAGCAAAACTATTATAACCTTGATGCACCCACACACGCACACACACACACACACACATGCACACAAACACACACTAAATGAAGTGTGGTCTGACCTGCGTTCTCCTGGCTGCTGTAGGCGCTGCTGTCCTGGTCGGGGTCGAGGATGCCGGTCCCCTGGTCGGGGTCGAGGATGACGGTCCCCTGGTCGGGGTCGAGGATGACGGTCCCCTGGTCGGGGTCGAGGAGGACGGTCCCCTGGGGGTCGGAGGAGAAGTGGCTGGTCATGGACTCATGGCGGGAGTGGGAGCGCTTGTAGGAGTAGCCGTCTGTGGACGAGTCCGTCCGCGTGTCACCGGAGATGGACCGGTCCCGGCCTGGACACCACAAACACAACAAAGCAGGTTTAAAAACACTTCCAAATATTGTACGATATGCTCTCGGTGCTGGACAGATTAAAGTATTTATTAAACTTTTATTCCTGTATTTTATTTTTCCTGCATTTTGTTTTAAATGTCCTTTTTTGCAATTCGTTTTATATAACCTTTTATGTGTTGCACTTTGTCTTGATGCTTTTAATGTCTCATCAGCACTTTGAATTGCCTTGTTGCTGAAATGCGCTACACAAATAAACTAGCCTTGCGTATGTGTGTGTGTGTGTGTGTGAGTTGTACCAGAGTCCTCGCTGTCGTAGCCGGCCTTGTTGAAGTGGTGCGGGTCGAGGCGGGAGGGCGTGTCCTGCAGGGTCACGGGCGTCCCGCGGGGGTCAGCGTAGAGCAGCGAGACACCACGTCCTTCCACTAAGGACCGATCTGCAACAGCCACAGAAACACTGTCACCACCCTAACCCCAACCCTAACCCTAACCCGACCCCTAACCTTTACCCTCCCACAGAAACAACCACAGGGAAACACGGTCTCCACAACCCAGAAACAACCACACCAGAACGTGGTCACAACTCAGAAACAACCACAACAGAACACTTCCGCAAAATTATGTTTAACTCAGAACAATTCCATTCCACCAGTGTCAATTTCACCTAGAAACCCCCGCCCCCCCCCCGAAAGAAATCCAATGGAAAAAACTTGAGTGTGCTCCCATACATAAAATACAGGACCTTTCACCGCAGACTACATTAGCTACAGCACCTATCTTGGGAATAGGCTATTGACAGCAGCAGACATAGCTACTGTAAGTAGTGCTCTCAAGACGTTCCTCGATGTTCCCCGTTCCTCGATGTTCCCCGTTTTACCCTGAGCGGGGTTTTCCAGAGCAGTCGCTGGGCGGACAGCGTGTCCTCCTCTGCTACAGGACGTCCTGTCGTATCAGCCGCACACGCGCGTGTGTGTGTGTGTGTGTGCGTGCGTGCGTGTGTGTGTGTGTGTGCAAATACGTGTAGGTGTGCGTCTGAAAGCTTGCGAGTGTGTTTTCGAGAGTTGCGCGAGTGTGTCGGCCCTCAGTGTGAAAAGAGGCGGCCGCTGTGCTGTGTGTGTGTGTGTGTGTGTGTGTAGGCCCCGCCCTGGTCGTGTCCAGCTGGCTAGATAAACAATGGAGGGATATCCTTGTTTTCAGGCCCCTTTTTTGTCCGAGCCCCGAGCGGCTCACGTGCTAAGCCAGGCAGGCTAGGCAGGGTGATGGGCCGAGGGCCGGGGAGAGAAAGCTGCTGGGTGTGCAACTGTCCAGGAGCCAGCGTCCGGCAACACACGGCCATTATGAGACTACAGGCCTGAGGGAGAAGAGAGAGGGGACAGATGAGGAGAGAGGAGACAGAGAAAGGAGAGAGGAGAGGGGACAGAGGAGGAGAGAGGAGAGATAGAACAGAGAAAGGAGAGAGGAGAGGGGACAGAGGAGGAGAGAGGAGAGATAGAACGGAGAAAGGAGAGAGGAGAGGGGACAGACAAGGAGAGATAGAACAGAGAAAGGAGAGAGGAGAGGGGACAGAGGAGGAGAGAGAGAACAGAAAAAGAAGAGAGGAGAGGGGACAGAGGAGAGAGGAGAGATAGAACAGAGAAAGGAGAGAGGAGAGGGGACAGAGAAGGAGAGAGGAGAGATAGAACAGAGAAAGGAGAGAGGAGAGGGGACAGAGGAGGAGAGGAGAGATAGAACAGAGAAAGGAGAGAGGAGAGGGGACAGAGGAGGAGAGGAGAGATAGAACAGAGAAAGGAGAGAGGACAGAGGAGGAGAGAGGAGAGATAGAACGGAGAAAGGAGAGAGGAGAGATGAGGAGAGAGGAGAGATAGAACAGAGAAAGGAGAGAGGAGAGGGGACAGATGAGGAGAGAGGAGAGATAGAACAGAGAAAGGAGAGAGGAGAGGGGACAGAGGAGGAGAGAGGAGAGATAGAACGGAGAAAGGAGAGAGGAAGGGGGACAGAGGAGGAGAGAGGAGAGATAGAACGGAGAAAGGAGAGAGGAGAGGGGACAGAGGAGGAGAGAGGAGAGATAGAACAGAGAAAGGAGAGAGGACAGAGGAGGAGAGAGGAGAGATAGAACAGAGAAAGGAGAGAGGAGAGGGGACAGAGGAGGAGAGAGGAGAGATAGAACGGAGAAAGGAGAGAGGAGAGGGGACAGAGGAGGAGAGAGGAGAGATAGAACAGAGAAAGAAGAGAGGAGAGGGGACAGAGGAGGAGAGATAGAACAGAGAAAGAAGAGAGGAGAGGGGACAGAAGAGGAGAGAGGAGAGATAGAACGGAGAAAGGACAGAGGAGAGGGGACAGAGGAGGAGAGATAGAACGGAGAAAGGAGAGAGGAGAGGGGACAGAGGAGGAGAGAGGAGAGATAGAACGGAGAAAGGACAGAGGAGAGGGGGCCGAGGAGGGGAGTTGATTGGACAGCTGCGAGGAGGAGGAGGTGGGCCAATGGGAGAGGCCGGTGGCTACAGAGAACAGAGTTTCCTCACTTCACTGCACCCCTCCCACAGTCCTCTCCACCACAGAACAGCAGAGAACACACACACTCACACTCTCTCTCACATACAGTCATGAGAAGTAACCGTTAGGGTTAGGGTTAGATGTTGAGCGGAGAGCAGCAACGACAGCGGCGGCGCAGTTGTAGAGGTCCGATCGGACTCCAGACCGCCTCCTTGTTCCGTGTAGCACAATAGCCACCAGGAGGCGTCGTTGAGCAGCAAAGGGGCAAAAACCAAAACCAAAGACTAAACAATAAAACCAAGGTATACACTCAACAAGTGGAGAACAAAAGGCAAAGCTTACAAGCTTACAGACTTACAAGCAGGGACAACACACAGCTTCAGCAAATAATGACCAAGAGGGGAACATGTAGGCTACCTATACATGTATATACACATAGACTAACAAGACAGGTGGAAACCAATCAAACAGGATTTCAGTAGCTGCATACAGTACTGTTTACAGTAAAACATTTAGATTCACTGTGGGCTCAATCTTTGTATGTACTGTATGTTGATGTAGTGTAGCAATTGGGGTGTATTGACCAAAAATGTGGGAGGAGGAGGGTTTGATAGATTTTACAGTTTTTTGAGAAAAACAGAGTGATGGACTTAATAATTCCTGCCAGGTCAAAGCATGTGGAAATTGCTCACTTGGGCCTAGATATTGGTGGTGATTGCAAAGTGATAACGCGTATGGCTGATTTGTTATGATTTCTTTTACGTTTTAACCCTTTTAACCCTGAAAATACAGTGACAACATTTCGAATATTATTTGGATTTTCCCTATAATACTAGAAAGCGCAGTTTCTCAGCTTTCAGCAAGTGTTGGAGTGAGGATTTTTTTTAGATTTGTTAGATATTTTTTAAATATTATTAAATATTTGTTAGATATTTTTAAAATGTTGCCGGTGACGTGGTCGTATTAAAAGGGTTAAACTTTAAATGGTTGCTGTAGCGCCACCATCAGGCCATTACTGGCCTACCATGCCAGTTGAGGACTTTTGGTATATGACTGGACCAATGTGCAGAAGAAGAAGAAGAATATTGGTAAATACAAGTGGAACCGTCAGCTGAGGTAAGTGAGGAAGTGGAGTGATAATATCCTACCAGCAGGGGGCGCAGTTAGCCCAGCCCTCTGTGTCCTGCTCCCTGCTAGGCGCTGGTCACCGCAGAGTTATGGACCACAGCTGCGCAGAACGGCAGCCAAACACGCAGCTATCATTGGTAACACCAAGACGGTGCTGTTGACTAACACAGCTTTGGCTTGGACTGCCAACTACTGTGAGGAGATCAATTCATATCCATCTAAAGGGCTTAAAAGGCCTTGCATTGTCACAAAGATAAACAGCGCACACTTAGTGGTAAACTGGGTAGGTCCTCCGCTGCTGTGGGCTGAGGGCTGCCAGCAGGCCGACAGGGTTGGGGGGCATGGAGGTGTTGAGGGTGGACTACTGTGTGGGGGTCGGTCAGTAAGAGAGAGACAGGGTCAGGTCATTAGGTCAGGCTGGACTTTTAACTTTCCCATCATAAGGATTCAGTCGGCGCTGGATCACTCTAAGCGCCACCAAAAACCTCACCGATTTCAAGAACATTTCACTTCTATGTGGAGGAAGACATGTTACAAGCCCATGCATAGAGAACTAAGTTAAGTGGCTCAGTTAAACTAGGGCAGGGAGGTGTGGGGTCTGTGTGGGTGGGGGGTGGTTGGCTGGAAGCCAGCTAGTGAGTGTTCGGTCCAGACTGCTCCTCCAGCTCCTCCATTACCTGGCATCCCGGCCAAGTGTGTGTGGGGATACATGCTAGAACGCAGACGCACACTTGCATTTGTGCCAACGTTAAGGTGGAGCTTTGTAAATCCAAAATGATACCACAATTTAAGAGATACTATCCACCTGTCAGGGTGGTAGATAAACATGTCCTCTCAAATTGCAACAAAATATGACTGAAACCACAGTCTACCACAGACATTTATACCTTTATTTAACCAGGTTAAAAACTCATTGAGATTAAAATCTCTTTTACAAGAGAATCCTGGCCAAGAGTGGCAGCAACACAGTTTCCTGAAAAAAACCCATAAAGGTTACGATACACAACTAAACATAAAAGTTACGATACACGATACACATACATAGGTATGCATCAGATGAATGGTTCGATTCCTACTGGAACAACCTCTTGTATTCTGTTTCAGCCAAAGCTACTCTGTGCTGTGTCCTAACAACAAAATACCCCCAGACTGTACTTGTACTGTAACACGACATACCTGTAGACCAAGTTATGTCTTTTCGGCCGAGTAAATTACAGTAAATTAAATTGAGAGTAAATTAAGCTTCATCTGTGTTGAGGAAACTACTGGCCCATTCCATGTACCAGAGTGGCGTTTCTGGTCTGGACCAGAAAGCCATGGAGGCCTAGATTATTTTACTCAGGATTAATTGACATTTAGGTGCTCCAGATTATTTTGCCCAGGATTAATTGACATTTAGGTGCTCCAGATTATTTTGCCCAGGATTAATTGACATTTAGGTGATCCATATTATTTTACCCAGGTTTAATTGACATTTAGGTGCTCCAGATTATTTTACCCAGGATTAATTGACATTTAGGTGATCCAGATTATTTTACCCAGGATTAATTGACATTTAGGTGCTCCAGATTATTTTATTCAGGATTAATTGACATTTAGGTGCTCCAGATTATTTTACCCAGGATTAATTGACATTTAGGTGCTCCAGATTATTTTACCCAGGATTAATTGACATTTAAGTGCTCCAGATTATTTTACCCAGGATTAATTGACATTTTGGTGCTTCAGATTATTTTACCCAGGATTAATTGACATTTAGGTGCTCTAGATTATTTTACCCAGGATTAATTGACATTTAGGTGCTCCAGATTATTTTACCCAGGATTAATTGACATTTAGGTGCTCCAGATTATTTTACCCAGGATTAATTGACATTTAGGTGCTCCAGATTATTTTACCCAGGATTAATTGACATTTAGGTGCTCCAGATTATTTTACCCAGGTTTGGAGATGGGAGGAGGAACAATACCGTAGAGGAGGGTGGGAGAGACGAAGGGAGAGAGGGAGAGAGCGAGGGAGGGAGAGAGGGAGGGAGTGAGAGAAGGAGGGAGAGAGGGAGGGAGAGAGGGAGGGAGTGAGAGAGGGAGGGAAGGAGAGAGGGAGGGAAGGAGAGAGGGAGGGAGTGAGAGGGAGTGAGAGGGAGGGAGAGAGGGAGGGAGGGAGGGAGTGAGAGAGGGATGGAGGGAGAGAGAGAGGGAGGGAGGGAGGGAGGGAGGGAGGGAGTGAGGGAGGGAAGGAGAGAGGGAGGGAGGGAGGGAGGGAGGGAGGGTGAGAGGGAGAGAGAGAGGGAGGGAGGGAGAGAAGGAGAGATGGAGGGAGGGAGGGAGAGAGGGAGGGAGTAAGAGAGGAAGGGAGAGAGGGAGGGAGGGAGGGTGAGAGGTAGGTATATTTTTGGAGGGGCCATCAACAGCCCCCTGACGGCACAGCGATATGAGTGACAGGACAAGTGTGCGGTCGGGCCCTCCCCTCTCCATTCCTCTGTAAGCAGACCCAGGCCTCTCTCTCCCTCTCTATTTCAGCTCCAACTCTTCCTGCAGCCATATCAGCGTTACCCTACTGAGGGGTGGCTGGCGTGTGGACTTGTATGTGTGTGTCGACTAAAGTGTGTGGGTACAAGGGTGTGTGTGTGTGTGTGTGTGTGCGTGTGTGTGCCAGAGTAGAGGGTCTGAGAGAAGTCGGCTCCGGGACAGTCTAGCAGAAGGAGAGCAGGACATAGCTCTCTGAGGGGGCCCCGTTAACCATGGAGCCAGCACGCTGAGGGCCCCCCAGAACAACAGACAACAGACAAACACGCGGGGAACAGTCAGACAGACCGCAACGGAAAACGCCAACATGGTGGCCGAGGAGGTGATCATCACGCTGGCCGGCGGGGCACCATGGGGCTTCCGTCTGCAGGGAGGCATCGAGCACCAGCGGCCGCTGCAGGTGGCCAAGGTAAGGCTGCTGGGAAAGGTGTGATGAGTCTGAAATGGAACCAGCCCTAGATAATACTTGTATGGTAAATGGTAAACGGACTGCACTTATATAGCGCTTTTCCACCTTAGCGGCACTCAAAGCGCTTTACAATGGCCTCTCATTCACCCATTCACACACACACTCACACACCAAAAGTATAGACTCTACAGGCAGCACTTGATGATCTCAGGAAAGCTAGTGGATATTCACACGCAGTTTCTGTGGTGAGGTAATACTGAGATGGCAAGATAATATTAGATGTGGAATCAGGTAGCATGATTGTGAAGGGGATTGAGGGTTAATGAATGTGTCCAGGATGAAGTATTGGCCAGTGTGGGTTGGGGTTAGGGTTAGGGTTGGTGGCTAGGCCGACCCCTGCGTTGAGTCATGCGTCTGTTCTGGAGACGCTCTCATGTGGGCACACCCTGATGACTTGTAGCGGTGTGAACTTTGACCTTCTTCAGCTCAACACCCTCTCACCTCAACACTTCTTTAAGATCCGTTTCTATCGTCTCCACTCTTCCTAGACTGTGTTAGTTGGACACTGTAGACGGCAGGTTTCCATTCAAAGCGTTCATTTCATGATGTGTGGGTTTCATACCGGAGCTTCTTTTTGCGTTGCCTAGAGAGCGAGACACAAAATGTCGACATGACGGCCAGTCATTCAATGCTTTCAAGATTCCTTTATTTGTCACATGTAATGTACGGTGTACAGTCACAGCGTTACCGTACGTGGAGAGCCATGTGAAGCGCAGCAGGTGTTAGACAGATTAAAGTTATTATCCATTTGCAGAAGGACGCAATTTAGCTCATATATGTAAATAGCATGCTCAATTTAGCTCATATATGTAAATAGCATGCTCGATTTAGCTCATATATGTAAATAGCTCAGTTCCTGTGGTCAAAACTCACGCCGGCGGTTAAGCGCTGTACCAGATGGGACCTGGTGACATTAATAGTGCGGAGGTTGGTGTGAAGAGAGGTGGAGACGTGGTTCTGTCACCTCGTCAGCTGCAGTATGCACCTCTCTCCATTAACCAGCCTCTGCTAATGGAGCTCCGGGATCTAATCTTTTCCCATGTGAATATCGGTCTTCTCTCTGACCATTATTTTAGTGTGTACAGTATGTGCACACACACCAACACACACACACACACACACACACACACACACACACACACACACAGCCATTGCATGTGTGTTGGGTGAGCAAAACTGCTTTTCAAAGTAGCTATTATGGGTTTTGTGGAGGCTCAGCGAGGGGGCGGGACAGAGGTGTGTCTAAGACTCAGACTACCATCATGCAACACGCTCACTGGTTTCTGCATCCGCTCTTATATTCAGCGGTTTGATACCCACTCACTTCCTGTATCCCCACGTGCAGCCTCAATAATATATAGCCTTCTAGAAAATCGTATTTTTTAAAAACTAGAATGTTCCAGATTTCAAAAAACGTCTATTATAGGCTACAGGTATCTATAGTACAGTAGCTTCATTTCAGTAGGCTACACTCAAATTTCACAGTGGTTACAGTACATCTATCTCCAAATTCCTCAAATTACTGCAGTTTATATTGCAGAATAAATCACGGTATTGCTGTCAGAGTCCTAAGTAGTGGTTTCCCCATATGTGGTTGTAGTGACAGGGGCAGTATGTGAACACAGGAAGCCGTTCACCTTTTGTCTCGGACAGCTGTGTCTGCGGTGTGGCGGCCCATCTAAAACTGTCTACGACCTTTGACCCCCCCCAGGAGGAGGGGGGCATAATGATGTTAGGCTCCCGGCTGCACCATGTGACCATGGCCCTGTACTACGAAACAGGATGGGTTAGCGCGATAACGTCAGGTTCAACCCTGGCTAGTCCGTGCTATGAAGGTGGACTACTTTTCTCCGTGTTATATCGCCATGGTAACTTATGCTGCCGAGCTAACCTGCTCCGGGGCAGGTTACGTTCCAGATTATGGATCAAAACGTATGAAGCGCTGCCCGCTGACCGATCAATTCACTTGGAAACTTGGCAAATGGACGTTGAGGTTCTATATGGAACTTCAGTGTGCGAATTAAACAATAATCTGCAGTGCGCGAACAGTGAGAGGTTCTTTTACAGTAAGAATACTTTTTACAAATCGACAAAACCCTCTTTAGCTTTCCCCGATATCATATGAAAAATATGCAGAATGAGCTGTTTGAGCCATATTTGGTTTGATTTTGGATATTCCAGTTGGATATTCGAGGTGAACTTCACTGACTCTTTGACACTTATTTCGCCGACTGTAGCCTACTCTACCGAAAGCCGGGGTCCCCAAATTCAAAGATGTAATATGAAATTGGACAAAATCAAAGGTGTAGGCCTACCTCGTGCAGCCAATGTCCCTGAACAACATGAGCCTGTTTTGGGGTCCTTAGTTCACATGGTCCCAGAGCTATTGAAAAGAAAAGATAAAAAATTTAGCGGAAAAGATCATATAAAATAATGTGAGATGAAATTGGAGAAAATGAAAAGTTTAGCGTACCTCATGCAGCATTTGTCCCTGAACAATTTGAGTCTATTTTGGTGTTTTTGGGTCACGTGGTACGACATATTGAAAATCAAAGATTTGAAAAAAATCATATAAAATGGTAATTTGTAGACGGCCCCTAACATTCACATTGCTTTGCTGAGAAGCCTGTCCTGAGGACCGTTGGGGTCCCGCTCTCAACCCCGGCTTTCGGTAGAGTACCGTCGGCGAAACAAGCTTCAAAGATTCGGTGAAGTTCACCTCGAATGTCCAACTGCAATATCCAACATCAAACCAACTTCACCTCACTGATTCCGCCATGTTTGTGATTTGGCCATATCGGCAATTATACAACGGTTAGTTCTGGTTCTTGATTCTGATTGGCTGGAAGCCGTGTTAAAATACTTTTTATACAACGGTTAGTTCTGGTTCTTGATTCTGATTGGCTGGAAGCCGTGTTAAAATACTTTATATACAACGGTTAGTTCTGGTTCTTGATTCTGATTGGCTGGAAGCCGTGTTAAAATACTTTGTAACACACACCTGGGACCGCATATCATTCCATTTTCAGTATTAACGCGCCTCCCATTTGATCCAATGCATTGTAGTTGTTGTTGTTGCTTGGCAACCCTTTTGTTAGGGGAACTATTTTGCTCGGCGGAATTGAGGGAATGATGCTTCGTTTTGAATAAATGATAATATTTTACATTGCTGTGTGTTTATTTTACACTAATAGCTGTAGTAACCGTTGTATAAAAGCAATAAACCACTCGAGGCCGTGTGTTATAGTGATTTTATAACAGCTAGGGGGCGTTGTTAGGAACGACTGGTCCAGGGGCCCATGGTGTTCTTGGGGCTCAGTTTGTGTGCACACACGTACAAGGTGATTGATCGACTGACTAATTTATGTCCCCATCAAGAAGCTGCACAATGTCACGGTCCCTTTGACAGGACTGACTGCGGACCTGCGATTTCATTAGCGGCCGTCCGATAAATGTCAGCCCAGAATATCTTTACACAGATTGATTGGCCTGAATCCCGAAGAGCCAGAAATCAACACAGATAGAGGGTTCTGGAAGCTGGAAAGAGCCTCCCCTCGCCTGGCAGAGCATGGGAGCGTCTGTGACACCGCAGGGCTGTCAGGACTCTGCTCTGTGCCAGCAGCAATCACAGCTCCATACAGGAACACCAGTCATGTTCTTATCACGGTTCTGTACAGGAACCCCAGTCATGTTCTTATCACGGTTCTGTACAGGAACCCCAGTCATGTTATCACAGTTCTAGACAGGAACACTGGTCATGTTTTTATTAGTTCTAGACAGGAACACTGGTCATGTTTTTATTGGTTCTAGACAGGAACACTGGTCATGTTTTTATTAGTTCTAGACAGGAACACTGGTCATGTTTTTATTGGTTCTAGACAGGAACACTGGTCGTGTTTTTATTGGTTCTAGACAGGAACACTGGTCATGTTTTTATTAGTTCTAGACAGGAACACTGGTCATGTTTTTATTATTTCTAGACAGGAACCCTGGTCATGTTTTTATTAGTTCTAGACAGGAACACTGGTCATGTTTTTATTGGTTCTAGACAGGAACACTGGTCATGTTTTTATTGGTTCTAGACAGGAACACTGGTCATGTTTTTATTAGTTCTAGACAGGAACACTGGTCATGTTTTTATTAGTTCTAGACAGGAACACTGGTCATGTTTTTATTAGTTCTAGACAGGAACACTGGTCATGTTTTTATTAGTTCTAGACAGGAACACTGGTCATGTTTTTCCTCTCTCTGGCTGAATGGAGATAGAAGGAAAGAAAGAAAGAAAAAGAAAGAAAGAAAGAAAGAAAGAAAGAAAGAAAGAAAGAAAGAAAGAAAGAAAGAAAGAAAGAAAGAAAGAAAGAAAGAAAGAAAGAAAGAAAGAAAGAAAGAAAGAAAGAAAGAAAGAAAGAAAGAAAGAAAGAAAGAAAGAAAGAAAGAAAGAAAGAAAGAAAGAAAGAAAGAAAGAAAGAAAGAAAGAAAGAAAGAAAGAAAGAAAGAAAGAAAGAAAGAAAGAAGGTGGGCTGTATGATTCTGGGTATTTAGGTGGGCTGTATGATTCTGGGTATTTAGGTGGGCTGAAGGATTCTGGGTATTTAGGTGGTGTCATACTAATTTCCACTATGACTATATACTGTACCCCTATGATTCCAACAGTGGTAAACTCAGCCTCAGAACTCCTGTGATATTGCTGTGCTCTGTCTCCCTCTGCTGGTGCAGGTGCGCAAGCGCAGCAAGGCGTGCAGAGCAGGTCTGCAGGAGGCTGACGAGCTGGTGTCCATCAACGAGGAGCCGTGCGGCGCTCTGTCCCACGCACAGGCCATGGCCCTCATCGACAGCTCCCCGGGGATGCTTCACATCCGGGTCAGGAGGTCAGAGACAGAACAAGTCAATACAATCCCCATCCATACCCCGTACTGTATGTCTGCATGTGTAGCGACCACAGGAGTTGTAAACGGGTGGATGGAAACTTCTCATTAAACGTGAAGTGCTGCTTGATCAGCAGTTGGCATCATGTGACAGTTTACAGAAGATACAGTATGGCCAAGACTGGTATAGAAAAGCTAGTGTGTGTGTGTGTGTGTGTGTGTGTGTGTGTGTGTGTGTGTGTGCGTGTGTGGAGGCTTTAGTTCCAGGTGTTATAGCAGAACTGAAACACAGCCCTTTACATGCCCAGCAGCTCACCAGGAGCTGATTGGTCCGTGTTAACTAGTTAACGTTGACGAGCTGTGACAGAAGCGCGAGCCGTCTAACGGCGGTGTTACCCCGTGTTCCCCCCCAGAGCTCCGACAGGCTTCCAGTCGGTGGTGCTGCTGACCCGAGCGCCGTCCCCACGCATCGACAAGGAGTACCGGGCTAACTTGCGCGCCATGTCGCCCTCCTCCCGGCCGCACCACCACAGCCACAGCCGCTCCTGCCTCCTCTCTCCCACGGGCCGCAGCGGCCTGACCTCCCCCCCGGGCAGCGAGGCGTACTACGGCGAGACGGACAGCGACGCCGACGTGGCGGCCCACGAGCGCCAGCGGCGGCAGAAGCGCCGCAGCCCCAGCAGCGCCGCCCCCGGGAAACCGCTCGGCCGCGCCTCCCCGGAGGGCGGCGAGACGTCGGAGATGAGCGGCTACGACAGCGCGCCGGACGCCCGCGTCTACCCGGGCGCGGCGAACGGCGGCGGCGGGGAGGGGCTTCCCGGAGTGGGCGTGGCCCGGCGGGAGGTGATCTACCAGCCGCCCGGGATGTGGTCGTCGCAGACCTCCACGGAGACCTCGTCCATCATCTCGTCGGCGGACGATCAGGGGCCCCCGGGCGGGGGGGCGGAGGAAGACAGCGGCTTCCAGGAGCCGACCAACGTGGCCCCACTGGTGTCCCCTGAGAGGGCAAAGGAGGCCATGATGCTGGCTTCACGCAGCCAACTGGTGCCGATGGTGGGGCCCGTGGGACAGCCAGTGGACGAGGAGCTGTCCACCACCTACGTGGACAAGGCAAAACAAGCTAGTGAGTATACTGACCACCAGTTTCTCCTCTCTAGGGCTGGGTATCGAGTCGAATTTCAAGAATGGATTCGATTCCGATTCACGAGGTTTGGAATGGATTATCACGATTCAATTCGATTAGATTAGATTCGATTCAATATCGATTCGGTTAGTGTTACTAAAACCAGTTTTTTTTTTAGCTGTAACCTTAATTACATGACTGCCAAGTTATGCAACACATCAATACTAGGGCTGGGTATCGATACTGATTTCCAAAAATGAATGAATGAATGAATCATTGAATGAATGAATGAACTATGCATTCCTTCATTTATTAATTCATTCATTAAATAAAAGATCGATTTTGGGATTCATGAATCGATTCTGAATCATTTGATTCAGAATCAATGAATCGATTTTTAAAACCCAGCCCTACTCTCCATATAACCCATCAGGAAACCCAAAGTACATTAAAGGTATAATATGTAGTAGGTGGATTATTTCCCCCATCTAGTGTCTAAAGATAAGAATTGCAACTACAGTACACAGCATATTGATTGCCAAAATGCCAGAGAATGAATGAAAGAATGTTTCTGTCATACTGTGATAAGATCTTCACTCCGAGAGGAACATAACGTTACACTAATCAGTAATCACAATCAAGTATTTCAGAGTGTCGTGTAATAAGTTACGTTAGATGCTGTAGTGTGGAGATAACGTTAGGTCTGGCTATGCAGATTCCAAGAAAGATAACGATAGCTAGTTAGCTAGCTTAGCGGGCTAGTAGAAAAGTAGCCATGTCACCATGCGACTTTATCCCATGAAACTCCATAAACTCCATCCAACGAGCAATATTTATCTGACTTTTGCTCCTTCTTCGGTCACTGAGCTTTTGAGATTTGTATCGCACGGTTCGGAGAAGCAGGACGACAAATCTCGACCATTTTACCAAACGTTTAGCTGAAAAGAGTGAGCGGAAGTGGACGGAAAAGCTGCCGTTTTATAGTCGCACACACACTTGATGCTAACCAACATCTATAATGCTGCTAATTCATGGAAGTATAACGTTAGCTGGCTACTGCTAATCTCACAGTGGTGAAGCTAGAATAGTACCTGGCAACCCAGCGCGCAGTACCAACGCTGTAATACTATTGGCTGGTATGATATGAACATTGTCATTGTCGGGCCGTCAAAATTTCATAACCAGAAAGTACATTTCCTGGAGAAAATGTGAGGTGGGCTAGCTGCTGTATGTAACAGCTACTGCTAGTAGTACTACGGACTGGGCAATCTCCATGCACCCACCGGCGAAGACCATGCGTCTCTAGCCCACTCAGGGGCTGAATTGTGGGGTCCGTGGCGTGGACAGTGGCGTGGTGTCAAGACGCCCCCTCGGGTCAGAGCTGGTCGAGGACAGTGTACCCCTCTCCGGGCCACCTACCCGCCCGCACCGGTGAAGACCGTGTGTCTCTAGCCCTCTCAAGGGCTGTGTTGTGAGGTCCGTGGCGTGGATAGTGGCGTGGTGGCGAGACTCCGCCCCCTTGGGTCAGAGCTGGTCGTGGACAGTGTAGGCTGTGTGTCTCTAGCCACCTCAGAGGCTGTGTTGTGAAGTCCGTGGCGTATCTTACAGATTTCAACGTACGGCACATCATTTGACAGCTTACAATTGACACTTTCATAATCTGTAAAAACTGAAAACATTGCTCTACATCAGGACCAAACCTCCAGTGGTGGTCACATTTGTGTCCGGCCTGGAAAACCCAAGCATGGGTGGTTCGTTCACAGACAACAGGCATCCCTAATGTCAGAATATGTGTGTCCAAGCCCCTTTAAGAGACCAGATCATTCCCACATAGCCCATAACTCTATATTTACCCTGGTTCAGTGGTGTGCTAACCCAAGCTCTGGCTCTGGACGCTGGGAACGGCATCTACAGCTGCTATACGTATCAAATAGCAGAGACCACCCCCCCAGACACACACACACACATACTTTCCCTCTCTCTGGCCCTGTGGCTCTACGTGTGAGTGTGTGTGTGTGTGTGTGTGTGTGTGTGTGTGTGTGTGTGTGTGTGTGCCCGTCCTTCTCCTGCACTGAGCCTCTCATGACATCTTCTGAACCGCCCACCGGGTCAAATTTGACTCAAATAAACGAAATTCCGTTTCCGATCTTGTTCAGTTCTGCACAGAAAATGGCATACATGCTAACAAGGTCATACTATCTGAATAGTAGTCAATTATTAATTATATTATTAGATTAATTATTCAAAATATGACACCATTCCAAAATACAGATACAGATCACATAGACATACATATAGGAGGACTACAGCAGTATTTAGTGTGACCAGGTGTCAAAGCTAAAAGGCGTGTGAGGTACGATGTGGGGTTGAGACCTGGTCTGGCAGCTGAACGTCTGTTTGGGGATCAGACCTGACTTGAGAGGGGCGCTCTGGAGATAGGGCTCCGTCTTACGGACATTTCTAAGATGCCCGTTAATCAGGAACACGTTTTTTCCGATGAGGCTTGTATAACAAGCAGGGATAAAACTGTTAACTTTGACTTTGTGAGTGCACCATAAGGAGGGTGGGGGTTGTAGTTCTACATATTTGGCTAATAGAATTAGCCCTCATGCTAATCCATTCAAATGCATAGCAAGTTAAACGCTATGCTAACATGCTGATGGGGGCTCATCTACATCATAGAACCTTCTGGTAGCGTATTAGCATTTTAGCATAGCATTTTGGTTGTTCTGGTGTAATTCGAGGAACTTTAACCAAAGATAATGTGATAAGACTCGCAAGCCTGGCAGTTTTTAGGAAGTGCTCTGCTAGCAGGTTAAAAGATGGTCTTGTTAACGACACCCCGGACTGTTTTTAGCACCTGACATCATGCTACTCATGCCATTTAAAGCCTATATTTTCTTCTTCATCACCAGGAGGGGGAATAAATATTTCTGTGGCCATCCATGCCCGATATGTAGAAAACTATAAAATTATTTGTAATTTTATTGTTGGGGACAATTCTCCTCCAATTCTATCAATAGAGATAATTAGAAATTCCATTTGAAAGGTGATGTTTGTATTTCTAAATTTTTTGACTTTTTTTTTACTAAATTTTTGACTAAATTTCCTACACTGACTGAACTGAAACAGAACTGGTCCCAGCCCTGTTATCCATATATGCATTCCTTCATACCCTGATTGGCCAGTCTAAAACCCGCCCTCTCGCCCCTGCAGAGCTGAACCGGGGCGACACCCTCCAGGACAAGCAGGTGAAGGAGGCCAGGACCAAGTGTCGCACCATCGCCTCCCTCCTGACCGACGCGCCCAACCCCCACTCCAAGGGCGTGCTGATGTTCAAGAAGCGTCGCCAGCGCTCCAAGAAGTACACCCTGACCAGTTTCGGCAGCGTGGACGAGGACCTGCAGCAGGACTCCCAGGAGGAGGATGGCATTTTTCCGGGAAGCGAGTCCGAGTTCGACGAAGACGGCTTCTCGGCCGCTCCCGACCCGACCTGGGACAGCGACTACCTGGACATACTGGAGAAGAGGGCGGCGGCGGCCGGCGGTGGGCGAGGGGACGGGGGGGAGGACGCACCCAGCCCGGGGTTGAGCGACACCACCGGCAAGGGGGCGCAGCTGTTCGAGCAGCAGAGGAAGAGGGCGGCGGCGCACGCCAGGAAAGTGGAGGCTGCGCAGCCTCAGGTCCCGCCCCAGCCGCAGCCCCAGAACCAATCGCACGTCACGGAGCAGCCTCAGCTGTATCTACAGAGCCAATCGCAGCCAGAGGCACAACCGCTGCAGATGCAACCTAACGCCCAGCCTCAACCGACGATGCCTCCGCCCCCTGCCGCCTTCCAGGAAGAGTTCTGGCCAGTGGCTTCGCCTCCAGACATGGCCGCTTTTTCCAACGGAGAGGTAGCCTACTCTGGCGTTAGCACAGCTAGCATGGCAATGTCAAAACCGGCCACTTCCTCCGTGAGCATCCTGAGCTCCGTCCCAGCTCCATCCCAGACGCCTCTACCAGAACTCGCCTCCAGCTCTGTGCTCAACAGAACCGCCCGACCCTTCGCCCCCGGGTTCGTCTCCAACCGCTCCGCCACCGCCCCCGTGGTGTTCCGGCCCGCCGTCGCCAAGAAGCCGCAGCGCCCGGCCACCTCGGCGTCCATCGTTCAGCCTCCATTCTCCTACTCTTCTTCAGACCTGACCGCTAACGCGCCTATGTTCACCTCCTCCATCTTCTCCCCCGCGTCCTCGGAGTCCGGCGGTCCCTTCTCCGCCACCCCTTACCTCCCGGCGTTCGCCACCCACGCGGAGATCACGCAGCAGGCCGCCCAGCCCATGACCACCTCGCCGCACCTTCCGGTTCTTTCTGCTATGTCTTCGGCCCAAAGGGCGCCCGTGCCCCAAGCGCCGGTCTCAGCCCCTATGCCTCAAATGCCAGTTGCAGCTGCCCAAATACCCCAAGCCCCCCAAGTGTCCATGGCCTCCATGCCTCCTGCCCCGGCTACATTTGCCAAACAGCCTCCGATGTCAGTTGCACAACCACCGATGTCAGCAGCTCCGGCACCCATGACTCCAGCGTCTGCGGTCTACTACCCCGCCCCCACCGCGGCCCCGACACCTCTCCCCGGCACCCCCATGTCTCCCCCCGGTGGTCGGACCGGCATCCTGCAGGACGCCCGGCGTCGCAGCGGCGCCAGGCCCATGTTCCGCACCCCCGAGGACAAGAAGAACTCGCCCAACCCCGAGCTGCTCAACATGGTGCAGAACCTGGACGAGCGGCCGCGGCGCGCCCACGGGTGGCCGCCCTCCGAGGCGGCGGGCGGCGAGGACGGCGAGGAGGACGTCAGGGGCGGCGAGATGGCGGACCGGGGCAGGCTGGCGCCTCCTGTGGCGCCGAAACCCAGGGTGATCCACGAGGCGCCCCAGATCCCGAGGGCCGAGGGCAAGGGGGCTCAGCTGTTCGCTCGCCGGCAGAGTCGCATGGACCAGTACGTGGTGGACACCCCCCCCGAGACACCCTTCCAGCAGGAGCTGCACCACCCCGGAGTCCTGCACTTTGATCCCTCCACCAACGCGTCCCTCCCCAACCAGTGGAAGTACACCCCCAACATCAGAGCGCCCCCTCCCATTGGCTACAACCCTCTCCTGGCTCCGACCTGCCCCATGGGGCCACAGAGAGATACCGGCAGGTTTGACAGGTGCAGAGGGGGAGTGGGCTCGCAGAAGGAGGGCATCAAAGCTGTGGATGTCATGAGAAGGCAGCCCTACCAGCTCAACTCCGCCATGTTTAGCTATGGAGGCAGCGTCGCCAACCTGTCGGCCATGCCCTCCTACCAGGCCCAGCGGCAGCAGCAGCACGGCGGGTACACCATGATGGGCAGCTCTTTAACCCCGCCCAAGCAGATCCCCATCAAGGCAGCCCGCGTGTACGAGATCAAGCGCTTCTCCACGCCTACGCCCATGTCGGCGCCGACGCTGGCCACTAAAGTCATCGCGCCGCGTTCCGCCACCACGCTCGGCGAACGCATGGTGCGCTCCGACATGACCTCCCCCGACCCAATCTCCCCAACCCCTGCTCCCGCCTTTGCCCCCACCTTTACCCCTTTCTCTGCTCCCACACCAACCACCGGCCTTCCCAGCCTGCCGAAATTATCCGCCACACCTATCCCCAACTCCGCCCCCATGCCACACCCTGTCCCCTACCCCGGGGTGTCCTACCCTGGCGCGTCCTACACCGGGGCGTCCTACACAGGGCTCCAGGCGGCCAAGCAGTTCCAGAGCGCCCCGGAGCTGAGCATCATGGCTAATCTCCCTCCCCTGAGGCCCCCCACCATCCAGGGGCCAAAACCCCGATTCATCGCTACCAAGTCGGGTATCAAGCCCCACGTGTGGAGGCCAGGAGCCATGTGAGCAGGGCTGGGAGACCCTGTTTGGCATCGAGTGCCCCCCCCCTCGACATCCTACCCCCCACATCTAAAGTGATATAACGCATACGAAAAAATACTCACTTTTAATGTAATACTTTGATTGTAATGATTTGAAACCCTAACTAAAATGTATGGCTGATTTGTGTATGTGTGTTTTTCATTTATCCGATTCAAACGCTTTCAATCGTGCAAAGCTGAAATTACTAACATAGGCTACAGTTGCGCAATCGGAATATTGACGTGGAGTTTTATCACTTACAGTATATACAGTAGTGTATACACTGTACACTGCACATATAAGTAGTATATGCACTACACTGTACAGTATGCCTGTCCTGGGGGAGGCTTGTGTAAGGCTTATCTTTCGACAGAGTCAGCATTATTCTTTGAAACTTGAAATGTTGATGTGTAGGATATCTGGTATGAATGGTGGGGATCGTTTCAGAGTTTTGACCGTCATACGAGCGCAGGGGGAGGGCCGTCGACCACCCTTCTGGTGGGGGGGTGTCAGGCCAACGGAGAGGGGAGGCGGAGGACAACCCATTCGGCTTACTTACCCTCAAATGGAGCGTCAACTTCATGAGGATACGACACAGTTTGATGTGACGCGTAACGAAGAGTTTGTTCTTATGTTGGTGATTGGTCAGGGCGTGGTCAGTTTGGTATGAGTAACGTGTATGACTTCCAGGTATTAATAAAAGATATGGAAGCGTACAGGTGGCGTATAGCCAACAACAAGGTCTTCATCTAAGGGTCAGTGGTATGGTCTCCTGTCCCCAGAGCAAAGGCTGTTTTGGTGGGTCCAGAGTGGACAGCTGCCCTGCCTCTATTTGTGGCGTTGAAGAGTAGACGGCCAATCAGGGATGAGCATGGCCCGTCCACGACCCTGCCGTCCCCGGCGTCCAGTCTGACCTTTCTGGATGTCTGGCGTACTCCCCATGTCACTCCCCCATGTTGTATTAAAACTAATGACACTTATGAGGCACTGGTGTGTATTTTTTTCTTTGATGTGAATGGATGTGATTTGTCATGTGCGGCCGAAGGCAGAGTTACTGTAATGGCTAAAGACAGAAGTTAGGCTGTGGACAGGGAATGTGCAGTGGACAATGTGTCCCCTGTCAAAAGATTTATGAGAGGTTCCGCTAGGAACCAAGATGAAAGGTCTACACTGGCGTGTTTGGTGCTGTGCCATTACGCGAGGTAGAGGGGGGGAGGAAATAAACGCAATAAGGTGCCATGAAAGTGAGACTTCTGATTGGACACTGGTCAATGAATTCCCACAGCCAACGGAAATGAGTAGAAAGTGACGGGAAAGGAAAAACTGGGTTCAGATGCCGGGAGAGGGAGAGGGAGGAGATACAGACACAGGAAATCCACGATGCTGGTGTCTCTATGCACTACAGAGACTGGACAACGCATGAATGACCTGGAGGAAATTAGAAGGATGGCCGAGAACCTAGCCAGGAATGGAATCACAAATGTTCAGTTTCTTAACCTGCTAATGAACAAAAGAAACAAAACGAACAACAAATAGAAATGCTTTAGGTTAAGATCCATTCACTGACACGGTACATGACTTACCTGCTTGATACAATGGCTGTTACTTTTGTTGTATTGTAATTTATTAATATAATCGAACATAATTGAAGCTACTGTATGTGTTTCTATGCGATTTAAGTTGCTAAAATATGTTATACAATATGTTGTGCATATAGGTGTAGGTGTGAACGTATAACTGTTCCTGGATGTAGCTAGTTAAAAGCATGGGTCAAAAAATGTTTTAATTGTGAAGCTGCATTAAAACAGGATAGGAAGAGGTTTTTACTGACTGAGACGCTTGTGAGGAATAAAAATAGACCGGAAAACTCACCAGTTGTCTGAGGTCTCATTGGATACAGCCCCTGTTGAGGAAAAGGCTAAATCTGAACACGTTTTATTTGGAACAGTGTGGATAATGATACAGATACGCCCCCTTCTTTAAACACATAGTGTTAGGGTTTGGGGGTGGAGGTAGGACCCATGATGCAGGACAGAGGCAGACGGTGCAGTTTCAAGGTCTAATGTCCAAAAAGGTCCAAATAAACAGGAACATGGGGAGGAAGACAGTAACATGAACAACAGAGACCAGGAGATACACGAGGGCTTAGAGACACTGGGAGAACACACTGCACTGACCTCCGGACAATCTCTATGCACCCCCCAGTGAAGACCGTGTGTCTCTAGCTCCGGGGCCGAGCAGTAGCTGTGGAGGTGTTGTATTTAAGTTGAGGTGAGAAGCAGTAGCAGTGAAAAGCAGTAGTTGTTTGTTATAAGTGCTGCTTTTACTACACTCAACAAGGAACACAGTCTATCTAAGCCTGTTGCCGCCCTCCAGTGGCCAAAAACGGTAAATGCAGTCTATCTGCCTCTTGTGGTAGCAACATGGAACTGCAGGTCAACAACGGGACGGAGGAAGCCAGCGAGTGAGGGATGATAATGAACAGTAAACAAATCAGTCACGTTTAAGCTTTATTTTATATTTAAAATTTTATTTTGTTTCTACTCATGCTTCTTCAAAACTACACCAGTACCGCGATTACTTAATACAAAAACACATTCCTTCAACAGTACAAAACAATCCCATCTGCCATGTAAACACTCCACCTGCCATGTAAAAACGGTAAATAACAAACTAACATACTAATAAACCTGGCGTCAACAAGTACAATCACTGAGGACGTGTTCCCGGAGCATAATGAGCTGTGTGGACACACCGGCACATAACGGAAGTGTTCAGCTACACACTGTCATGGTGGTAGTGTTCAGCTACACACTGTCATGGTGGTAGAGTTCAGAGGCGGAGGTTGTGCTTTGGGGCAGATCACTGTCCGCTGAGGGTCTGGAGGTAATGGAATGTGGCCCCCAGCGCCCAGCTGGTCTCCACGTTATCAATCGTCCTGGCGAGCTGCAGGCGGAGAAGAGCAGGACGTTACAGACGACACAGAGAATGTGACGTTACACACACACAGATAGGCCTTTTCCACCAAGAGGGAACCGGTTCGCGAAGCTAATTTTGAATGGTTCCGAGCATTTCGACCGAAAATAAATGAGTTCGGGAACCTGAAAGCTGGTTTTGAACCGGCACCACAAAATAGTTTTTCAGTGCGAACCGTGACGACATCACGGGCGTGGGCTGACGTACAACGGTTCGGCTCAAAGCTGGTCGAAACGCGGGGCCTTTCTCTGGACAGAACCAAGGTGAAACGAAACGAACCGGTTCACGAACCAGAGTTCTTTTGGTGGAAAAGGGCTAAGAGAAGAACAGGACATTACAGACACACAGAGAATGTGACATCACAGACACCGAGAATAGCAGGACATTACAGAGACGGCGTGTTCAGGCAAGTAAACTGATACTACCTCAGTCCACACCTCACTCAAAGTGATTAATAATAATGAGCTCTCCCCTTGAATACTTAATAATAATAATAATAATAATAATAATGAGCTCTCATCTTGAATACTTAATAATAATAATAATAATACTGAGCTCTCATCTTGAATACTTTATGTTAATAATAATAATAATAATAATGAGCTCTCCCCTTGAATACTGTATGTTAATAATAATAATAATAATAATACTGAGCTCTCATCTTGAATACTTAATAATAATAATAATAATAATACTGAGCTCTCATCTTGAATACTTTATGTTAATAATAATAATAATAATACTGAGCTCTCATCTTGAATACTTAATAATAATAATAATAATAATGAGCTCTCACCTTGAATACTTTATGTTAATAATAATAATAATACTGAGCTCTCATCTTGAATACTTTGTTAATAATAATAATAATAATACTGAGCTCTCATCTTTAATACTTAATAATAATAATAATAATAATAATGAGCTCTCACCTTGAATACTTAATAATAATAATAATAACAATAATAATAATAATGAGCTCTCACCTTGAATAATTTATGTTAATAATAATAATTCTGAGCTCTCATCTTGAATACTTAATAATAATAATAATAATAATAATGAGCTCTCACCTTGAATACTTAATAACAATAATAATAATAATGAGCTCTCACCTTGAATACTTTGTTAATAATAAAAATAATACTGAGCTCTCATCTTGAATACTTAATAATAATAATAATAATAATAATAATAATAATAATAATAATAATAATGATAATGATAATAATAATACTAATCTCTCACCTTGAATAGTTTCTCTTTGGGAAAGCCCATCTCCTGCAGCAGGGTGGAGATGTAGGTGAGATCCAGACAGAGGAAGGGCTTCTCTCCTGGACTGGCTTCCATCTGACTGCAGACTAGAGGAAACATCAGGTCTTTACTGCTGGGAGTTACCATGAAAACACACTATTCTAATGCAGACTAGAGGAAACATCAGGTCTTTACTGCTGGGAGTTACCATGAAAACACACTATTCTAATGCAGACTAGAGGAAACATCAGGTCTTTACTGCTGGGAGTTACCATGAAAACACACTATTCTAACGCAGACTAGAGGAAACATGAGGTCTTTACTGCTGGGAGTTACCATGAAAACACACTATTCTAATGTAGACTAGAGGAAACATGAGGTCTTTACTGCTGGGAGTTACCATGAAAACACACTATTCTAATGCAGACTAGAGGAAACATGAGGTCTTTACTGCTGGGAGTTACCATGAAAACACACTATTCTAATGACTAGAGGAAACATCAGGTCTTTACTGGGAGTTACCATGAAAACACACTATTCTAATGACTAGAGGAAACATCAGGTCTTTACTGGGAGTTACCATGAAAACACACTATTCTAATGACTAGAGGAAACATGAGGTCTTTACTGCTGGGAGTTACCATGAAAACACACTATTCTAACGCAGACTAGAGGAAACATGAGGTCTTTACTGCTGGGAGTTACCATGAAAACACACTATTCTAACGCAGACTAGAGGAAACATCAGGTCTTTACTGCTGGGAGTTACCATGAAAACACACTATTCTAACGCAGACTAGAGGAAACATAAGGTCTTTACTGCTGGGAGTTACCATGAAAACACACTATTCTAACGCAGACTAGAGGAAACATCAGGTCTTTACTGCTGGGAGTTACCATGAAAACACACTATTCTAATGCAGACTAGAGGAAACATGAGGTCTTTACTGCTGGGAGTTACCATGAAAACACACTATTCTAACGCAGACTAGGGGAAACATTAGGTCTTTACTGCTGGGAGTTACCATGAAAACACACTATTCTAACGCAGACTAGAGGAAACATGAGGTCTTTACTGCTGGGAGTTACCATGAAAACACACTATTCTAATGCAGACTAGAGGAAACATGAGGTCTTTACTGCTGGGAGTTACCATGAAAACACACTATTCTAACGCAGACTAGAGGAAACATGAGGTCTTTACTGCTGGGAGTTACCATGAAAACACACTATTCTAACGCAGACTAGAGGAAACATTAGGTCTTTACTGCTGGGAGTTACCATGAAAACACACTATTCTAATGCAGACTAGAGGAAACATGAGGTCTTTACTGCTGGGAGTTACCATGAAAACACACTATTCTAACGCAGACTAGAGGAAACATGAGGTCTTTACTGCTGGGAGTTACCATGAAAACACACTATTCTAATGCAGACTAGAGGAAACATGAGGTCTTTACTGCTGGGAGTTACCATGAAAACACACTATTCTAATGCAGACTAGAGGAAACATCAGGTCTTTACTGCTGGGAGTTACCATGAAAACACACTATTCTAATGCAGACTAGAGGAAACATCAGGTCTTTACTGCTGGGAGTTACCATGAAAACACACTATTCTAACGCAGACTAGAGGAAACATCAGGTCTTTACTGCTGGGAGTTACCATGAAAACACACTATTCTAATGTAGACTAGAGGAAACATGAGGTCTTTACTGCTGGGAGTTACCATGAAAACACACTATTCTAACGCAGACTAGAGGAAACATGAGGTCTTTACTGCTGGGAGTTACCATGAAAACACACTATTCTAATGCAGACTAGGGGAAACATGAGGTCTTTACTGCTGGGAGTTACCATGAAAACACACTATTCTAACGCAGACTAGAGGAAACATGAGGTCTTTACTGCTGGGAGTTACCATGAAAACACACTATTCTAACGCAGACTAGAGGAAACATCAGGTCTTTACTGCTGGGAGTTACCATGAAAACACACTATTCTAACGCAGACTAGAGGAAACATGAGGTCTTTACTGCTGGGAGTTACTATGAAAACACACTATTCTAATGAGACTAGAGGAAACATCAGGTCTTTACTGCTGGGAGTTACCATGAAAACACACTATTCTAACGCAGACTAGAGGAAACATCAGGTCTTTACTGCTGGGAGTTACCATGAAAACACACTATTCTAATGGATGAGGACAACGAGATAACTTGGACATTAATGTAATAGTGCTAATAGGATGAGTTGGTACTTTGCACCATGCCAATCAGTCACAGTCTCTCAGTCTCTCTCTCACACACACTCTCTCTCACACACACACACACACACACACACACACACACACACACACACACACACACACACACACACACACACACACACACACACACACACGATGAGAGCTCACCTCTTTTGGCACCAGCTATGTAGTCGCTGACTGTTATGGTTCCACCTGTAGTCTCGTCTACATCAGAGGACAGAAATACGCCAGTCAACTTCCGTCATCATATTGTTTTAAAATCAGGAGAGAAATAAAGCAATCAACTTCAGTTATCATTTTGTACTAAAATCAGCTTCAGTTATCATTTTGTACTAAAATCTGCTTCAGTTATCATTTTGTACTAAAATCAGCTTCAATTATAATTTTGTACTAAAATCAGCTTCAGTTATCATTTTGTACTAAAATCAACTTCAGTTATTATATTGTGTTGAGTCATACATATTACGTCAGAATGACAAATTACTCTTACTACATCATCAAACAGACTGCCAGGGTTCCTACCTATAGATCTCTTATCCACTTCTGTCATAGTAATGAGAAGACTAGCAGGTCTACCTATAGATCCCTTATCTGCTCTGTCATAGTAATGAGAAGACTAGCAGGTCCTATAGATCCCTTATCCACTGCTCTGTCATAGTAATGAGAAGACTAGCAGGTCTACCTATAGATCCCTTATCCACTGCTCTGTCATAGTAATGAAGACTAGCAGGTCCTATAGATCCCTTATCCACTGCTCTGTCATAGTAATGAGAAGACTAGCAGGTCTACCTATAGATCCCTTATCCACTGCTCTGTCATAGTAATGAGGAGACTAGCAGGTTACCTATAGATCCCTTATCCACTGCTCTGTCGTAGTAATGAGAAGACTAGCAGGTCTACCTATAGATCCCTTATCCACTGCTCTGTCATAGTAATGAGAAGACTAGCAGGTCTACCTATAGATCCCTTATCCACTGCTCTGTCATAGTAATGAGGAGACTAGCAGGTACCTATAGATCCCTTATCCACTGCTCTGTCATAGTAATGAGAAGACTAGCAGGTCCTATAGATCCCTTATCCACTGCTCTGTCATAGTAATGAAGACTAGCAGGTACCTATAGATCCCTCATCCACTGCTCTGTCATAGTAATGAAGACTAGCAGGTCCACCTATAGATCCCTTATCCACTGCTCTGTCATAGTAATGAGAAGACTAGCAGGTCCTATAGATCCCTTATCCACTGCTCTGTCATAGTAATGAGAAGACTAGCAGGTCTACCTATAGATCCCTTATCCACTGCTCTGTCATAGTAATGAGAAGACTAGCAGGTCTACCTATAGATCCCTTATCCACTGCTCTGTCATAGTAATGAGAAGACTAGCAGGTACCTATAGATCCCTTATCCACTGCTCTGTCATAGTAATGAGAAGACTAGCAGGTCCTATAGATCCCTTATCCACTGCTCTGTCATAGTAATGAGGAGACTAGCAGGTTACCTATAGATCCCTTATCCACTGCTCTGTCATAGTAATGAGAAGACTAGCAGGTCCTATAGATCCCTTATCCACTGCTCTGTCATAGTAATGAAGACTAGCAGGTACCTATAGATCCCTTATCCACTGCTCTGTCATAGTAATGAGAAGACTAGCAGGTCCTATAGATCCCTTATCTGCTCTGTCATAGTAATGAGAAGACTAGCAGGTTACCTATAGATCCCTTATCCACTGCTCTGTCATAGTAATGAGAAGACTAGCAGGTCTACCTATAGATCCCTTATCCACTGCTCTGTCATAGTAATGAGAAGACTAGCAGGTCTACCTATAGATCCCTCATCCACTGCTCTGTCATAGTAATGAAGACTAGCAGGTCTACCTATAGATCCCTTATCCACTGCTCTGTCATAGTAATGAAGACTAGCAGGTCTACCTATCGCTCCCTTATCCACTGCTCTGTCATAGTAATGAGAAGACTAGCAGGTCTACCTATAGATCCCTTATCTGCTCTGTCATAGTAATGAGAAGACTAGCAGGTCTACCTATAGATCCCTTATCTGCTCTGTCATAGTAATGAGAAGACTAGCAGGTCTACCTATAGATCCCTTATCCACTGCTCTGTCGTAGTAATGAGAAGACTAGCAGGTCCTATAGATCCCTTATCTGCTCTGTCATAGTAATGAGAAGACTAGCAGGTCTACCTACAGCTCCCAGGTCAGCTGCTCTGTCATAGTAATGAGAAGACTAGCAGGTACCTATAGATCCCAGGTCAGCTGCTCTGTCATAGTAATGAAGACTAGCAGGTCTACCTATAGATCCCTTATCCACTGCTCTGTCATAGTAATGAGGAGACTAGCAGGTCTACCTATAGCTCCCAGGTCCGCTGCTCTGTCGTAGTAATATGAGAAGGCGTAGAAGCTCATGTCCTTGGCCTCCGCCGCCTTCTTCACCTTCCCAAACAGCACCTTCTCCACCTTCTTCATACAGGACTCGTACAGAGGCTCGCCTAACACAACAACAACAACATCAACAAACATAAACACTCCGGACTGGTTTGGACACCCCATGACTTCAGGTGGAAGAGTAAGATCAGATTTGTGAGAATAAGTCACACACAGCGCCGTAAATCAAGGCTATGAATTAAATGGTGAATTGACTGCACTTATATAGCGCTTTTCCACCTTAGCGGCACTCAAAGTGCTTTACAATGGCCTCTCATTCACCCATTCACACACACATTCACACACCAATGGCGGTAGCTGCCATGCAAGGTGCTAACCTGCTCATTGGGAGCAATTTGGGGTTAGGTGTCTTGCTCAAGGACACTTCGACATGTGGACAGTCGGAGCTGGGATTCGAACCGCTGACCCTTCGATCACTGAACGACCCGCTCTACCAACTGAGCTACAGCCGCCCATTAAGGGCTGTACTGTGAGTCAAGGCTCACCCACTGATATTCATATTCAAGGGACTTTCAGAGTCTTTACCTGCTTTCTGTCCCTTCAGTGTGTACAGGACGTCTGCGTGGTCCCACTCGCCTGAGAAGCCTGGCGCCAGACAGGGGCTCACCAGCTCATGGCTGCCCTCTACTGTTCAAACCAGAGAACACAAAGAATGTACTCTTCAGTATTTTGGCAGTAATGCGTGGTAGATGACAACTACAAACCACAAATCATAAGAAACTCTGTAGCTCTGAGATGCACTTAAATACAGTAATACAGTTATAGTACTTAGTACAGTAATAGTACAGTAATTAGTAATACAACACTAGTACAAGCTTGTAATATTATGGCACTCAAATAGGATATTATTCTTCAATATCAGGAGGAAACTCATGCAGACCCACCTAAAATACACAGAGGGCAGACTGAGAATAAACGCATTATACAACAAAACAGCATAAACAAATAAACCCGATTAGAATCCCAAGTGTATCAAATGTGAGGCGCTGTGAGGGACTGGCTCTAGGACCCGGGGGGGCTGACAGCTGCTCTTAAAGCCAGGCATCGACTAAGTCAGAGCAACAGCTCACATGCAAGGAATTAATCTTGGTCTGTGTTATTAAAAGATTAGATAATGGCTTATTTATCGGGTCGGGGGAAGGTCTATAAAAAAGGGCAAAGATGAAAGCAAATTGAAAAACCACATACAAGGCTGTCCCTCCATGCCTCCCAGGATGGCCAGCCTGGCGGACATCAAACCCAGGCCGAGGTAGCTGTGTGAGGGAGACAGCGCGGTCAGGCGTGGATGAGGGAGGGATGACAGTCAGGCGCGGATGAGGGGCGAGGTGTGAGAGGTGTGCGTAGCGAGGG
>NC_140267.1:2970497-2980497 GCF_949987555.1 Borostomias antarcticus | reverse complement strand
AGATGGGAGCCCATAACCGTAGTTTGTGCTGCTTTAGAGGAGAGATCTGGCTTCGTTAAGTCTGTGTGAGGGCTGGGAGGGAGGGAGGGCGTGGCTTCCATCCCTCTGGTTAGCGTTAGCGTAGGGGCTCTGTGGCTCTCTCACCTCGTCCTGAGGAGAGAAGGTGATCTGGGTGGAGCCGCCGCCCAGGTCCAGCATGCCCACAGTGGGCGTGTCTGAGCCATGCAGACCGCCTGCAGAGAGAGAGAGAGGGAGAGAGAGGGAGAGAGAACATTGAGAAGAGGGAGGAGAGGGGGATGAGAACGGGTTGAGAAGAGGGAGGAGAGGAGAGGGAGGGAGAGAGAGAGGAGAGGGAGGGAGGGAGGGAGGGAGGGAGGGAGGGAGGGAGGGAGGGAGGGAGGGAGGGAGGGAGGGAGGGAGGGAGGGAGGGAGGGAGGAGGAGGAACTTGGATGCAGCAGTTACAATAATCCAATCACAGGTCATCTGAATTTCCTGTCCTGATTAATCTATTTTGCTGGTGTTCTGTTTACATGCATGTCCCCAGGAATGAAGTCTGTTGTGAACATGAAGCTTCAGGCCCCTGAGGTGAGGGTGGCAAGTCAACACGGGACGCCACACAAAACATAACCCATACTGTGGAGGCTCAAGCTCTGCTCGATGGGGATAGGCAGCCTGTGTGTGACTCACTGTATCTGGACATGTGTGTGCCTGTGTGTGACTCACTGTATCTGGCCATGTGTGTGCCTGTGTGTGACTCACTGTATCTGGCCATGTGTGTGCCTGTATGTGACTCACTGTATCTGGCCATGTGTGTGCCTGTATGTGACAGACATGGAAAGCAGATGGAGCTGCAGGTCATCTTACCTATGAGGAAGTTGACAGTGATCCAGGCAGAAATTCCTGTGAAAACAAAAAAGAAACAGAAGTGCAATCAATCAATCAATCAATCAATCAATCAATCAATCAATCAATCAATCAATCAATCAATAAATCAATCAATCAATAAATCAATAAATCACCATCATAAAGACATGCAACGTATGAATGTGAATGAATGTTGGTCGGAGGGGCCGTAGGCGCTGATTGGCAGCCACGCTTCTGTCAGTCTGCCCCAGGGCAGCTGTGGCTACAGATGTATCTTACCACCACCGGTATGACTGTGTCTGAATGAATACTGGACTCTGTAAAGCGCTCTGGGTATCATGAATGGCGCTATATAAATCCAACTTGATTGATTGATTGATTGTCACTTAACTTCCAAATACTCTGTCGTGTCCATCTCTCCTGCTTCTCCAGATTTAATGGTGCGTTCGTTTGTGGTCGGATGTGGCAAGTCGCAAGTGGCAAAATACCTACCTCCGACCTGTGTGCATTCGATCTATAGCGAATGATATGATGATGATATGATATTGGCGTCAGTCGGCAACTGGGGGCTGAAAAACATCCGAATTTGCGACGAGGAAGTGCGAGTTCCCGCGGCGTTTTATTGATTCATTCCTAGTAGCGAGTCTCAATTTGCCGCCTCCCAGTTATAAACGAACGCACCACAACATCGACAATAAGTGGGTTGTGTTCAGCGGCCCGTAATCTCAGCTTGACATGAGAGGCAGAACTCGGCGATAAAGAGAGTGAGAATCTGGTTATGGATTGAGTGGGAGTTAAGCGTTGTACTGTAGCAACGACGGCAGAATAATTTGTCCATTAGGGACTGAAAACCCAACATGGAAAAGTTAATTCAGTAATCATAAACTGCCCTAAAGTGCCCTGTAACGAGCTGCCTGACATGGGGACACAAGACAACACTTTCAGAATGGCGGATAATCGGTTTTGACCAGATTAAAAGGGACGTTATCCTACATGCCCGTAATTGCTTGTATGAACTACTTTAAAAGGATTGGATTAAATCATGTATTGCTTTGTGCCTACATCATGGATTCAAAAAAAAAAATGTATATCTTATTCCTCTTAAAAGCCAACAATCATCCGTGTATTAGCGCATCAAAGTTGAGGGGTCAGTACCCACAGGGGCGTCGGTGCCGACAGCTGTGTGCTGGTGGGTCTCTGGTAATGGAGGAGAGGGCAGCTGTGTGCTTCCAGAGGCTCTGGACCATCTGTCTGGAGGACTGGACACAGGAATGGGGCACGTGCATAAGGTTCTAGCACAACTCTGCTATTTAGCGCTGTACTCACTCTGCACTCGACTCTTCCGTTTCTGTGTATGAGCCTTCTTAGTCATGGGGGGGTTAAAGATATGAGCCTTCTTAGTCATGGGGGGGGGGGGAGGGGTTAAAGACAGATGGAACAGGGTAGCCAAGTGTGTTCTGGGCTCACCAGAGCTAGCAGTGAGATGTCCTGTAGTATCCTCTCAGAGCTAGCAGTGAGATGTCCTGTAGTATCCTCTCAGAGCTAGCAGTGAGATGTCCTGTAGTATCCTCTCAGAGCTAGCAGTGAGATGTCCTATAGTAGCGTTTCAGGGTTAGCAAATTGCTCCCAATGAGCAGGTTAGCACCTTGCATGGCAGCTACCGCCATTGGTGTGTGAATGTGTGGGTGAATGAGAGACCATTGTAAAGCGCTTTGAGTGCCGCTAAGGTGGAAAAGCGCTATATAAGTGCAGTCCATTTACCATTTATGAAACTGGGTGTTATATGAAACTGGATGTTATATATAACGGGGTGGAGTGTTATATATAACGGGGTGTAGTGTTATATATAACGGGGTGGAGTGTTATATATAACGGGGTGTAGTGTTATATATAACGGGGTGTAGTGTTATATATAACGGGGTGTAGTGTTATATATAACGGGGTGTAGTGTTATATGTAACGGGGTGGAGTGTTATATATAACGGGGTGTAGTGTTATATATAACGGGGTGTAGTGTTATATATAACGGGGTGTAGTGTTATATATAACGGGGTGTAGTGTTATATATAACGGGGTGTAGTGTTATATATAACGGGGTGTAGTGTTATATATAACGGGGTGTAGTGTTATATGTAACGGGGTGGAGTGTTATATATAACGGGGTGTAGTGTTATATGAAACTGGATGTTATATATAACGGGGTGTAGTGTTATATATAACGGGGTGTAGTGTTATATATAACGGGGTGGAGTGTTATATGTAACGGGGTGGAGTGTTATATATAACGGGGTGTAGTGTTATATGTAACGGGGTGGAGTGTTATATATAACGGGGTGTAGTGTTATATGAAACTGGATGTTATATATAACGGGGTGTAGTGTTATATATAACGGGGTGTAGTGTTATATGTAACGGGGTGGAGTGTTATATATAACGGGGTGGAGTGTTATATGTAACGGGGTGGAGTGTTATATATAACGGGGTGGAGTGTTATATGTAACGGGGTGGAGTGTTATATATAACGGGGTGTAGTGTTATATGAAACTGGATGTTATATATAACGGGGTGGAGTGTTATATATAACGGGGTGTAGTGTTATATGAAACTGGATGTTATATATAACGGGGTGGAGTGTTATATATAACGGGGTGTAGTGTTATATATAACTGGGTGTAGTGTTATATATAACGGGGTGTAGTGTTATATATAACGGGGTGTAGTGTTATATATAACTGGGTGTAGTGTTATATGAAACTGGATGTTATATATAACGGGGTGGAGTGTTATATATAACGGGGTGTAGTGTTATATATAACGGGGTGGAGTGTTATATATAACGGGGTGTAGTGTTATATGAAACTGGATGTTATATATAACGGGGTGGAGTGTTATATATAACGGGGTGTAGTGTTATATATAACGGGGTGGAGTGTTATATATAACGGGGTGTAGTGTTATATATAACGGGGTGTAGTGTTATATATAACTGGGTGTAGTGTTATATGGAACGAGGTGCTGGATCATGACTCACCTTCATCAGTGCCGTCCATGATAGCAACACTGTCATCCCTGGACAGAAACGGAGACTCCCCAAAGACCTCCCTCACCTGGGCAGAGGAAACCTCCATGTTAAACACCTCCCTCTTCTATCATGACTAGATCTATAAACACCTCCCTCTCCTACCATGACTAGATCTATATGATAAACACCTCCCTCTCCTATCATGACTAGATCTATATGATAAACACCTCCCTCTCCTACCATGACTAGATCTATATGATAAACACCTCCCTCTCCTACCATGACTAGATCTATATGATAAACACCTCTCTCTCCTATCATGACTAGATCTATATGAACACCTCCCTCTTCTACCATGACTAGATCTATATAAACACCTCTCTTTCCTATCATGACTAGATCTATATGATAAACACCTCTCTCTCCTATCATGACTAGATCTATATGATAAACACCTCTCTCTCCTATCATGACTAGATCTATATGATAAACACCTCTCTCTCCTATCATGACTAGATCTATATGATAAACACCTCCCTCTCCTATCATGACTAGATCTATATAAACACCTCCCTCTTCTATCATGACTAGATCTATATGATAAACACCTCTCTCACCTATCATGACTAGATCTATATGATAAACACCTCCCTCTCCTATCATGACTAGATCTATATGATAAACACCTCCCTCTCCTATCATGACTAGATCTATATAAACACATCCCTCTCCTATCATGACTAGATCTATATGATAAACACCTCCCTCTCCTACCATGACTAGATCTATATGATAAACACCTCCCTCTTCTACCATGACTAGATCTATATGATAAACACCTCTCTCTCCTATCATGACTAGATCTATATAAACACATCCCTCTCCTACCATGACTAGATCTATATGATAAACACCTCCCTCTCCTATCATGACTAGATCTATATAAACACATCCCTCTCCTATCATGACTAGATCTATATGATAAACACCTCCCTCTCCTATCATGACTAGATCTATATGATAAACACCTCTCTCTCCTACCATGACTAGATCTATATGATAAACACCTCTCTTCTATCATGACTAGATCTATATGATAAACACCTCTCTCTCCTATCATGACTAGATCTATATAAAGAGTTAATTTGCAAAAACAGATATGTGCATTTTGATACATTTTGATAAATCATTTTTTCAATCAAATGTCAACATTAAATATCAATTAAATTACAATTGGGTTGTTTTGATTAAATAAAGAAGACTCTTCTTTACGTAATCAAAACCATCAAACTGTTATTTAATTGATATTTAATGTTGACATTTGATTGAAAAAATGATTTATCAAAATGTATCAAAATGCACATATCTGTTTTTGCAAATGAACTCTTCATATGTGTTTTAAATACTGTGACTAGCAGTTGGAGAAATAACAAATCCAGCTAGCATGCTACGGTGTGGACATCTCATAAATGCTAACTCCAGTACAGCTGACACACTGCTGACAAGGTGAGCGGATGAGAGCAGGGGGGAGAGAGGCAGGGAGGTCGTCCGTGCGCTCCTCATACCTACCCTGTCCAGGAGGTGCGTGGCCTTCTCCCCGGGGAGGAGGCGCAGGCCTGCGGTGGCTTTGAGGACCAGGGGGGTGTGGGGCCAGGCCGGCGGGGGGACGGTGCTTTTGGCCACCTCCAGGAGCTCCTCGATGCCTGCTTTACACTGCAGTAAAACCACAGACAAGATGATCAAATATTGAAAGTAGCATTAGGTCGTCCTCAGACGAGCTTGACGGCTAAGTCTCCAATTGTCTCGGTCGTCCGTACATCCAGCCAGTTCCACAGAACTCTCCACTCCTGCTTCCCTCCTCAGTACGTCCACGTATGTTGGTGTGGGACGTCCTCTTAATCGGTGCCCGTGTGTCGGCTCCCAGAGCAACGAGGTTCGTGATGTCTGTGGCAGTGGCCAGCAAGTTTCATCCTCCTGGCTGCCACTTTCTCACTCAGCTTTGGTAACCCCCCATACAGATGCTTGTTGGTAACATGCTCGTTCTGGTTGACATTTAGCACCAGCATTCTGGTGTAGCACCCATCCAGAGACTTCTGCAGGGTGGGCTTCAGGGTCCAAGTTTCACAGTCGTATAGGAGGACAGACTCCACGGTCGCAAGGAAGAAGCTCAGTTTGATTTGTCGAGGGAGATTGGAGTTCCACACACTATTCATGCCATTCAGGGCCCTCCATGACAGCGCTTGCTCACCTTAAGGTCCTGTTCTGATGAGTTGACCCAGGAACCCAGGTATTTAACCCAAGTCGCTAACTTCTGCTAGAGCATTGCCCCATGCTGTCTTGAGAGGTGGGTGGTCCACCTCTCAAGAGCCCTAAAAATATTGGACGCGCCTATTCAGTCCTGCAACTTCCACAGACGACTGATTTTTACATTTTTATTTTAGTTTCAGAGCATTTTATTTATTGATTGCTGTCGGGAGGTAAAGAATATTGCAAAAAAAAAAAAAATGTAATGGGGTGTATGACAGTAGTTAGTTACCTTGTCTGGGTCATCAGCATAGGCAGACAGGCCTGGCTTTATTGCTTGAAATGTTTCATGTGCCAGTTTGGGCGCCTCTGTAGAAGAAATACACAACAGTGTGAATAAAGGCACAGATACGGATCTCATCGCTCCACAGGAAGTGTTACACGGTAACACCACCCCTGGCAGCCACGCTGTTCAGTTCCTCCTGTGATCCTCATTCCCTCCACTTATACAACTAACATCAGGATGGTGTCGACCTAGCAGTTGCTTGACAGCCGTTAGAATGTGCAATCACACGTTTAACAATAAAGCTAAATGGCAGTTGGTGTTGAAATGCCATGAAGCAAGCCCCGTGAAGATTTACACAAACCTGTTTTCATGATTTCTGGTATTGGCAGCACACCAGATACCCTCCTGGTCTACAGGCCTACAGGCTTTCTTATTTACAAAAGCTTTTTGTATGATATGTATGGTTTCAGGTTTCTCTATGTTTCTCTATGTATCCTATATGATGCCTATCTACTGCAGGCATCAAAGCCATTCAGGGCGGAACACACTGGAGTGATTGTGCTGAGAGAAGACGCAACAGTTAATTAAAGCTGCTACGCAGCGTTTATCCGTTTTAAACTGATAGTTTTAAACTTTAGACTGTTGCTGTAGCGCCACCATCAGGTTTATTGACCTACAATGCAGGTTGAGGACTTTGGGTATAGGACTGGAGCTATGTGCAAAGTTTGGCGATTTTTTGTCCACGGGAAGTTAGACTTCAGTGGAAGATGGAGAATAATAATAATAATATTGGGAAATACAATAGGGTTCCGGCAGCTATGCTGCCTGGTCCCTAATAACCTCCACCGACTGAAGCAGGCCAGGCTGACAGTGTGATGTTATGTTTCCACTTTATGTTAAGTAAATGGTAAATGGACTGCACTTATAAAGCGCTTTTCCACCTTAGTGGCACTCAAAGTGCTTTACAATGGCCTCTCATTCACCCATTCACACACACATTCACACACCAATGGCGGTATCTGCCATGCAAGGTGCTAACCTGCTCATTGGGAGCAATTTGGGGTTAGGTGTCTTGCTCAAGGACACTTCGACATGTGGACAGTCGGAGCTGGAATTCGAACCGCCGACCCTTCGATCACTGAACGACCCGCTCTACCAACTGAGCTACAGCCGCCCCTAAGCTTACTGTACCATTGTGCTCAAGCAGAAACTTGAAGACGTGGATCCGTGTCCCGGTGCTGCCGGCGTCAAACATGACCCCATACTGGTAGAGTCCATCCACCACCTCCGCCGGGCCGGGTCCGTCTGGACCGGCGACCGAGGCGATCCTGGCGGGGTAGTGAAGCGGTATTTTGGAGACTCCGGGCCCGACATCAGAATAATGACGCTTAACGAACATCAGGTAGGCCAGCACACAGGCCACAAACACGAAGACACTGGCTAACTTTGGTATCCTCATGGTCACTGGTGGGTAAAAGGATCATTCTGTGCGTCCGTCTATGAGCGGTCCATGCTGACAGCCACGGTCTTCCTAGAACAGAAAGAGAACTATGAAGACTAAGAACTAAGAACTAAGAACTATGAAGGCGTATTTGGTACAAAACTCGAGAAGTATTGTAAGTTCTCAAATCAAATCTACAACTTTTCGAGTTCTGTCCCAAATGTATCGAGGATTATGGGACAAAACTGGACTCGAAACTCGAACTTGTAATGTCAGATTTGAGAGGTTGTGAGTGCCGATGTGTGGTTGTACTACAAAGTTCAAAAGTCAAAGGTTTGTGGACACATATGTGAATGCAATTCTCAACATACAACTTCGGATTTTTGTTTTACAATCTCACGTCAAATCTGTGCGTGCAAATGTCAAGATACACAAGATGCACACATTTAATGCACAAGTTCTGAAATCAGATCTACCACTTCTCGAGTTGTGTCCCAAATATACCTTCATAGAAAACATAGCAAAAGGTGATATCAAGTCATCAGTGACAATAAAGCACTAGTATTTGTCCTTCTAATGGGTTGGCAGACTGTATTGGTATGTGATCATCTAACCAAGCTAGATAAAGTATAAGATATAAAGATAAATCATCTAACCAAGCTAACTGAGTAGCCTAATATTAACATTACGTTGGACCAGACTGTCTCTGTTCAGACAGATGTTACTTTTTTAAACAGCCTGTCAGCAAGCTAGCTAACGTTAGCTACGTGACATGTTTACAGATGTAGCTAAGCTAACTAACTACTAGGCTAAGTTAGCTAGTTAACATAGTAAACCAGGCTACACAGCTAACATTAGCTAGCTAGCATATCATAACTAACTATAGGATAGTCATAACGTACTGTAGCTATAGGCTAGCTAGCATATCACAACTAACTTTGTTCCTGAGGACAGTTTGACTAAAGGAGAAACATCTTTGACACCTTAAATTACCTTCGCGTGGTTCAACAGGCTCTTATGACTCCATAGTCATGTTGGACGGTTTGTTCACTTCTTTTCGGCTAAACGGTTATGAATATAGTCAACAATATAGACTAATATAGTCTATTATAATCTAATATAATCTAATAAAGTCTCTCATTACAGAAATAAACTGCCAGTCTCCAAGCTCGAGCTGGTCTCTAGGAGATGACGTCACCGCTGATGACGAGGCATGAGGGGAGGAGTTTGGAGAAGCACGCGCCCATAGACATTATAAAGTTGTTTCACTTTTCGGCTAAACGGTTATGAATATAGTCTAATATAGTCTAATATAGTCTAATATAGTCTAATATAGTTTAATATAATCTAATATAATCTATCATTACAGAAATAAACTGCCACAGTCTCAAAGCTCGAGCGTGTCTCTGGGAGATGACGTCACCGCTGATGACGAGGCATGAGGGGAGGAGTTTGGAGAAGCACGCGCCTCTCTGTCCAGGAAGCTCATTCAACCAACTATTATATTATAGTATTATATCCAAATAAACCATGTTGGATGGTTGTTTCACTTTTGGGATAAACGGTTATGAATATAGACTACAATATAGACTACAATATAGACTACAATATGAATATAGTCTCTCATTACAGAAATAAACTGCCAGAGTCTCAGAGCTCGAGCTGGTCTCTGGGAGATGACGTCACCGCTGATGACGAGGCATGCCGGGAAAGGAGGACTTTGGAGAAGAACGCGCCCATAGACATGATAAAGAACTATTATATTAGTATATTATTATATTATATATTATAATATATATATTATTATATTATTATATTAGTATATTAGTATATTAGTATATTAGTATATTGGTATATTATTATATTATTATATTATATATATATTATTATATTAGTATATTATTATATTATATATTATAATATATATATTATTATATTATTATATTAGTATATTATTATACTATTATAAAGTTCTTTATAATGTCTATGAACGTGCCTCTGTCCAGGAAGCTCATCCAACCAACTATTATATTATTCACAACATGGTTTATATACGGATGTTATTTTCCAAAAGACACCCGAGTTGCTTTCACAAGACGAGACCCTCCTCCCAGACTTTTGTTTGGTGTGCATTTTTAATTT
>NC_140267.1:2897997-2962997 GCF_949987555.1 Borostomias antarcticus | reverse complement strand
ATAGTACCTCAGATGGTTTGGAGCTGGTGAATGTGATTTAGGACTAATCTTATAAGAGTTGTCTAACCACCAACCCCCATCCCTCCCATTGTCCTCACTTAATTTCCTGATAACCTGTTAATTGTATTGTTTTTCACTTACATTACACGATTACCGCAATGACCTGGGGAATCAAATTACTTAATGCATTACCGAGGATGAGTTATTGAGGCCAGGCTGAAGCTCTCGTTCCCCTTTAGGCAAATGACTGTTGATATTTACTTTTAATTTAAGCAATCCAGTACAAGACTCATTAACGTGGTAGATTAACCCATTCAAACGGAGGCTATCCCGCTCTTAAATCCTTTTCCATGGGAGATAATCCCTGTTAACTTGGATTGGAGGCTTGATGAGATAAGCAGCCGATATTAAGAGACATCCAGATGTGGAAGATGCTTCTGGAACCGTGGCGTCTCGCTTGGCTTTTATTGTCTGATTGCAGGGATGTTTTTTTTCTCATTTAATTTCACAAGAGTATTTCTCATTTGTTTGATTTGTTAAGTGTGTCGTTGTCATTCATTGGTTTGCCAGGCTTGAAGACAAACATATTCTAGAGACAAACATATCTTTGTAAACATTTCTGATATCCATGTACACGACTGTTGTATGTGTGAAATGTTACTACTACTGGAAGGAGTACTAAGACTACCCTTTTAACCCTGAAAATAAAGTGACAACATTTCGAATATTAATTGGATTTTCCCTATAATACCAGAAAGTGCAATTTCTCAGCTTTCACCAACTGTTGGAGTGAGAAATTTTTTAGATTTGTTAGATATTTTTTTAATATTATTAAATATTTGTTAGATATTTTTTTAAATGTTGCCGGTGACATGGTCGTATTCAAAGGGTTAAAAGACAGAGTGCATGGGACATCTCTTCTCACTTCATGACACAAAATGATTCACTCTCGATTTGAGTTTGGATCTTCTTTGCATAATACGTCCTTATGACTAGGGCTGGGTATCGATTCGAATTTCATGAATCGATTCGGATTCACAAGGTTCAGAATCGATTATCACAATTCAATTCGATTCGATTTGATTCAATATCGATTTGGTTAGTGTTACTAAAACCTGTTTGTTGCCATTGTAAAGCGCTTTGAGTGCCGCTAAGGTGGAAAAGTGCTATATAAGTGCATTCCATTTACCATTGAATTAATTAATGAACTATTCATTCCTTCATTCATTCATTAAATAAAATATCGATTTTGGGATTCATGAATCGATTCTGAATCATTTGATTCAGAATCGATTAGTCAAATTTTTTTTTTAACCCAGCCCTACTTATGACTATAGCTAATAATGTTTATCCCTGTCAGAAAGGACTGACCCTAATAGAGAGAGAACCAGACCTAGTCTGGGCAGGCATCTGCTGGGTGCACAAAGGATGTCATTGAGCATATGTGCTGCATTAGCTGACTGGAGAGTAACTGTTTGACCTCAGGGAGGAGAGCTAGGACCCTGTCAAGAGAACCTCAGGGAGGAGAGCTAGGACCCTATCAGAGTACCTCAGGGAGGAGAGCTAGGACCCTGTCAAGAGAACCTCAGGGAGGAGAGCTAGGACCCTATCAGAGCACCTCAGGGAGGAGAGCTAGGGCCCTATCAGAGTACCTCAGGGAGGAGAGCTAGGACCCTATCAGAGCACCTCAGGGAGGAGAGCTAGGACCCTATCAGAGCACCTCAGGGAGGAGAGCTAGGGCCCTATCAGAGTACCTCAGGGAGAGGAGCTAGGACCCTATCAGAGTACCTCAGGGAGGAGAGCTAGGACCCTATCAGAGCACCTCAGGGAGGAGAGCTAGGGCCCTATCAGAGTACCTCAGGGAGAGGAGCTAGGACCCTATCAGAGTACCTCAGGGAGGAGAGCTAGGACCCTATCAGAGTACCTCAGGGAGGAGAGCTAGGACCCTATCAGAGTACCTCAGGGAGGAGAGCTAGGACCCTATCAGAGTACCTCAGGGAGGAGAGCTAGGACCCTATCAGAGTACCACAGGGAGGAGAGCTAGGACCCTATCAGAGCACCTCAGGGAGGAGAGCTAGGACCCTATCAGAGCACCTTAGGGAGGGGAACTTGGACAGTGTCAGAGTACCTCAGGGAGGAGAGCTAGGGCCCTATCAGAGTACCTCAGGGAGGAGAGCTAGGACCCTATCATAGTACCACAGGGAGGAGAGCTAGGACCCTATCAGAGTACCACAGGGAGGAGAGCTAGGACCCTATCAGAGCACCTCAGGGAGGAGAGCTAGGACCCTATCAGAGCACCTTAGGGAGGGGAACTTGGACAGTGTCAGAGAACCTCAGGGAGGGGAACTTGGACAGGGTCAGAGTACCTCAGGGAGGGGAGCTAGGGCCCTATCAGAGTACCTCAGGGAGGAGAGCTAGAGCCCTATCAGAGTACCTCAGGGAGGAGAGCTAGGACCCTATCAGAGTACCTCAGGGAGGAGAGCTAGGACCCTATCAGAGTCACACCACGGAGACGAGACAGCATTGGCATTCTGTCTGTATAAGCACCAAAATATGTTACCATGTTTGTTCATATTTATGCCTAAATTGGTTTTAACTGGAATTATGAACTTGAATGACCAGAACATCGTCCATTGAGGCCTCAGGTTGATATTACGTCTCTTAAGTCTGAGGTCTTAGTTACTGTACAAGAAGGAGCAGCGGAGTGAGTCAATGTGTTGCTGATGCACAATCACTTTAGAAGGAAATACAATGTATAGGAACTCCACTGTACTGTAAGTTCCATCAAAAGCAGATTCAGATTCAGGTTTTATTAATCACATGTACAGTATATACAGTAGTACAGTGGAATGTTACTGCTGGCTCCATGATGTGCTCCAAAAAAAATAAAAAAACATTTACACAAAAATAGACAAATAAAGGCGTGGATTAAGTATGTACATGCTATAAATATAGCAGTATGAAAGGGTTTTTGAAAGAAAAAAAAAAAAAAGAAAAAGGCATTTTGCCAGATAACTGCTATGGTTTCCACAGCGACCATTAGACACCTATCAATCAACTCGTGTTACTACAGATTTCACTGACTTATATAAATATAAATATAATATTAATATAAATATAAACGCTGAACCAAACTCCCTCTCTGAGGCCAAGCAAGCTTAAAGTCATTGTCATTAATTGTGAATTAATGTTTGCATTTTAAACCGATTTTCTTCTTATTTTCTCTCTGTTCCAATCTGTTCTTAGCCTCGTTTGCTCTAATCCTGACACACGCTCGCTCGGGGCGGGGACGACGCACACCCGTAAGACAGACGGGACGCACTTCCTAGGTGGACACTTTCCACACATCATCCAGTGACACCTCCGCCCCCCCCCCCCCCCCCCCACCCTGCCCAAGGCCCCCTTACCCTCTCTCCTCCTGGCCTCTGAAGAGAGGGAAGCACAGTTGATAAATAGCCTTGGAATGAATGGTGGGTGCTACAGATTATCCATTGTGCTCTCATCCCATTAACCCTCATCCTACCAACAGATTTAACGTAGATGGACTCCAGACCTTAACCCTCATCCTACCAACAGATTTAACATAGATGGACTCCAGACCTTAAATGGTAAATGGACTGCACTTATATAGCGCTTTTCCACCTTAGCGGCACTCAAAGCGCTTTACAATGGCCTCTCATTCACCCATTCACACACACATTCACACACCAATGGCGGTAGCTGCCATGCAAGGTGCTAACCTGCTCATTGGGAGCAATTTGGGGTTAGGTGTCTTGCTCAAGGACACTTCGACATGTGGACAGTCGGAGCTGGGATTCGAACCGCTGACCCTTCGATCACTGAACGACCCGCTCTACCAACTGAGCTACAGCCGCTAAGAACTCCTCATGAGTCTCTCCTTCACTGACTGAATGATTCATGGCTAAGGTGACGAGAGAAAGAGAGAGAGAGAGGGAGAGAGAGAGACAAGAAGAGAGAGTGCAATCACCCTGATACTACTTTGATCTGAGTCAACGAGACAGGCTCCTGACTTAGAAGAGAAAAGCTGCATTGTTTACCCTCAAATTAAATAGCAAAGTCTGCACTTAAAGCACATATTGAATGTTTCATTTCAAATCCGTTGTGGTGATGTACAGAATTAATGAAAATGAATGAAAATGGTGTCACTGTCGAAATATTTAACCGTAGCTAATTGAATTAATCAAAAAGGAAAACAGCCACTTGACTTCCAATTGGCAGGAAAATGGACGCTAACTAGGAGATTGTAAATTAGCATATGCGTAATGCTTATTGTCAGACCGGCACGCGTACCACACATGGCCACTCGCCCCAGCGTGGCACAAACGGCCGCGATGTTTAAGACGCATTCCAGACGTGTCGTCTGTACTGCTAGTCATTAGCCGTCACATCTTACGCCACCAGTATCATTGTATTGTTGTGTTATTGGCCGGTCTGTGTGGCATGTCTGGCCCGGCCTCACGTTAAGGGCGAGATTATAAAATGCAAATGAGGGGGTGTCAGACTGTACACACAGACTCTCAGACTACCGGGACTCATTACAACCCTAACTTTAATCCTGCCAGAGGAGTTGTTTACATCACTGAATTAGGTTAATCTACGCCGGCCTATTTGCATATATATATATGCATTTCTGAATAATTACCAGGCCACCGTGGTTCTGCGGTGGCTCGTCTACGGGTGGGTGACGCGTGGCCAGACTATTGTTCCCTACGCTGTTGTCTCTTGTATACAATAGACGAGCTAAATAACTGACAACCGAACCGAGAAGGGCTGCAGTGTTGCCTCTGGCCCCCTTTGTGTGTGTGACCTATGACCTCTGGCACTACGACCGTCTGGAAGGAGAATTGCAATTACTGCTATCACTTACACTGTCCATTCAGTTATAACAACTTACACTGTCCATTCAGTTATAACAACTTACACTCTCCATTCAGTTATAGCAGGCAGGTACTGCTAAAAAGCAACATGAAATATAATGAATAAAGTAATAATAAAAGTTACATTTCTCATTTGACTATTGACTATTATAGTCTTCGCCACTAGTTTGCATTGGTTTGTTGTCGGTAGGGTGTCAAGGTAGTATGACTGATGGGATTTACCTTCTTAATGTACTTTTTGCTTAAGTAAACTAGAGTATGTCCACTGGGTTCTATTCATGTGCATTTATATAGTAACTGCTATCATAACAGTATCTCCTGATCACATCAATTATGTTGGAGAATCTACAGTATTGATATCCAGGGGAGCAAAACAACAAACGCATCCAGATTACATCCAGGTTGCGTGTAGAACGGGTCTGATATTATTTTTCTGTGAAATACCGCTTTAATACTAACAAAGACATTGGCTGATTGGCTACTCATTACTGCAATGAGGTGTATAATTTAGCAATCAGTCTAGTTCCCATGTGAGGAGAAGACTCGGTGTCTCCTCTCTGGGGAGGAAGCAGAAAGAGCAGTGTCTCTTCTCTCTGGGGAGAAAGCAGAGCAGCTAACGCTTGTGTCACATGGTCACACCCATTAAAGTCAAACCACCCTCTATGCCTCTGCAGATTGCCCCACTGTCCTGAGCTACACACACTATTTTCATTGGTGCACAATTGAAATGACAGCTGGAGAATGACTTCAAATTACTTAATTAGTCCCATATATTGTAACTAATGTGATACCCGTCTGATCCGACTTTCCACATGTCGAAGTGTCCTTGAGCAAGACACCTAACCCCAAATTGTTCCCAATGAGCAGGTTAGCACCTTGCACGGCAGCTACCGCCATTGGTGTGTGAATGTGTGTGTGAATGGGTGAATGAGAGGCCATTGTAAAGCGCTTTGAGTACCGCTAAGGTGGAAAAGCGCTATATAAGTGCAGTCCATTTACCATTTACCATGATATTATTATTTTTCTTCAGATACCTACTTGTAAAGAATGGGGAAAAATAACACACAAGCTTAGTTTGTGATAAACTTTAAACTATGAAGTGGACACAGCTTTGCCCACTGCAGAAATGAGTGAACATATAGAGAAAAGGAATAACATGTGGCCTAATACCACAATCACACGCCGTGACCTTTGACCTTGACCGTAACGCTAATACCACAGTCGCACACGCTGTGACCTTTGGTGGATGCTCTCCTTATTGGTGATGACCGCCAACAAGGGCATGAAGGCTCCTCAATCCATCAAGTCATCCAGTGGAATTAAGCGACGCTGGGCTTACAGGATACACACCATTAATTACACAACCCAGAGTAACACAAGGATATTATACAACGGTTAGTTCTGGTTCTTCATTCTGATTGGCTGGAAGCCGTGTTAAAATACTTTAACACACACCTGGGACCGCATATCATTCCATTTTCAGTATTAACGCGCCTCCCATTTGATCCAATGCATTGTAGTTGTTGTTGTTGCTTGGCAACCCATTTGTTAGGGGAACTATTTTGCTCGGCGGAATTGAGGGAACGATGCTTCGTTTTGAATAAATGTTAATATTGTACATTGCTGTGTGTCTATTTTACACTAATAGCTGTAGTAACCGTTGTATAAAAGCAATAAACCACTCGAGGCCATGTGTTATAGTGATTTTATAACAGCTAGGGGGGTTTTACTCCGCTTCGCGTCGTGCCTAACAACGCCCCCTAGCTGTTATAAAATCACTATAACACACGGACTCTCGTGGTTTATTGCTTAATTATACAACCAAGAGTAAAAGAACAAAACTCTCAAGACTTGGAATGATGGAAACGAAGGCTAAAACCTCTGTATAACCTCCCCCCCCCCCCCCCCCCCCAATCTGGAGAAGGATCAGATCAGATCATCTAAATCTCTCTACATTATTCAACACCAAAATCATATATCCTCTTCATATCATTGTAATCCATGTTATGAATTAAATAGAACAGAATATACAGACTATATTGCCAAAAGTATTCGCTCATCTGCTTTTACACGCATATGAACTTAGGTGACATCTCATTCTTAATCCATTGGGTTTAATATGACGTCGGCCCACCCTTTGCAGCTATAACAGCTTCACCTCTTCTGGGAAGGCTTTCCACAAGGTTTAGGAGTGTTTATGGGAATCTTTGACCATTCTTCCAGAAGCGCATTTGTGAGGTCAGATGTTGGATGAGAAGGCCTGGCTCGCAGTCTCCGCTCTAATTCATCCCAAAGGTGTTCTATCGGGTTGAGGTCAGGACTCTGTGCAGGCCAGTCAAGTTCTTCCACACCAAACTCGCTCATCCATGTCTTTATGGACCTTGCTTTGTGCACTGGTGCGCAGTCATGTTGGAACAGGAAGGGGCCATCCCCAAACTGTTCCCACAAAGTTGGGAGCATGGAATTGTCCAGAATCACTTGGTATGCTGAAGCATTCAGAGTTCCTTTCACTGGAACTAAGGGGCCAAGCCCAGCTCCTGAAAAACAACCCCACACCATAATCCCCCCTCCACCAAACTTCACACTTGGCACAATGCAGTCAGACAAGTACCGTTCTCCTGGCAACTGCCAAACCCAGACTCGTCCATCAGATTGCCAGATGGAGAAGCGCGATTCGTCACTCCAGAGAACGCGTCTCGCCTGCTCTAGAGTCCAGTGGCGGCGTGCTTTACACCACTGCATCCCACGCTTTGCATTGCACTTGGTGATGTATGGCTTGGATGCAGCTGCTCGGCCATGGAAACCCATTCCATGAAGCTCTCTACGCACTGTTCTTGAGCTAATCTGAAGGCCATATGAAGTTTGGAGGTCTGTAGCGATTGAAAGTTGGCAACCTCTGCGCAATATGCGCCTCAGCATCCGCTGACCCCGCTCTGTCATCTGTTGGATGGGTGAGTGAAGACTTTTGGCAATATAGTGTATGTTTTGTGAGGGAACAATCGGTCTTACATGAATCCACCCTCAGCCAGGCACCAACTGAAAGAAAGTAGAAAGGACCTTGGCTCCAGAGCACCTCACAAGTTGGTTAGGTCATTTATTAGTTTGTATGTCAATAGAAATATTTCTCTCTAACGGAGATAACATTTCTTACGGTATTGTGTAGTATCCACTTGACCCATGACCCTTTGTGGGAACAGTTTGGGGATGGCCCCTTCCTGTTTGCCATGGCCGCTCCTTGCCCATCCTGCAGGTAAAATACACTGACAGATTTTAAACAACTGTCTTATTATTGAGGTTCCGGCCGGAAACCATAATAATGCCTCTCTATGGCCCGCAAGATGGACGACTTGGAACGGTGGCACCCAGGCAGTTAAACAATTAGTCACTGGGTCAGGTATTTGTCTTAAATCCGCACGCCATTACTACAGGTGGCGGCGTCAGCCCAATCAACCCACGTAGCAGATGTCGGTTCTCCTTCACAACTTTGTCTCTCCTTACTCTGGATCAATACTCTTAGTAGGTCATATTACGATATGTTGTGCACTTTACATTTCAGCAATATTTCCTTAAGTACCCTATTGTTCTATAGTTGCGATAAAGCCAGTATTGTTACTTTAAACCGTACAGGTCACAGTGCCAATTCTTCATACAGGACTGTAAATACCTTTTTTGTCAGCTGAGTGTCTGCGGGTCCTGAGTCACTGTGCTCTGTCTTGACCTTTCTCCGTTCTGCTTCGTGATAACGAGACATCTGCAAAAATTTACTGCAGAAAACAACGAATCGCCACTGAAGTCAGATTCAGGTATTCCAAGTTTTAAAACTTGCCTGTTACCCACTGAGCAAAGACACGTCTAAAAGACGTCTTTTAGATGTCTTTTTCGGACGTCCAAAGACATCCAATTAGGAGCCAGAATGAAAGTTTTTTTAGACGTTCAGATATTGAACCCGTTCTGCACGTCCACAGACGTCTTAGAGGGGTCCAAGCCAGACGTTTGAATATTTAGGGGGTCCAGCAGACGTACAAACGGGGTTCTGGACCGACGGACGTTATTAAGACATGATCTGAACGTCTCCCTGACGTTGTGTGTTTGCTGGGTGGTCTCCCTCAGGTTCTATCAGTAGGTCACATGGCATCCTCCTATAACGACATTAATTAGTTCACACAATTAATCTCACTATCAGCACACATATGTCCTCTTTACATTCCACTTGAATGACAGGTCCATATGTTATGGTACTGTAGCTCTCTTCATTACAATGGATGCCTTTACACCCGCTGACAGTTACTCCTAATGTCCTGAGTATCTGGAGAGACAAGGCTCATTAATTATAGACTTTATTGCAGACAGTACTCAATTATCATCAGCAGGTTCCTGTTGTTTTAAATAATATATATATATAGGATTTAAAATTGCAGTTACCATAGTTTAATATCATAATTAGCTAACTAATAAGTTAATAAATAAATGAATGAGGCATAGGCCTCCTCTAATAACACCTTTATAAATACATAAATGAGGCCTAGGCCTTCTGTAACAACCGTTTATAAATAAATAAATGAGGCCTAGCCCTACAGTAACACATTTTTATAAATAAATAAATAAATGTGGCCTAGATCTACTGTAACAAAAACGTTTATAAATAAATGAATGAGGCCTAGGCCTACTGTAACAACATGTTTATAAATAAATAAATGAGGCCTAGGCCTACTGTAACAACATGTTTATAAATAAATAAATAAGAGGCCTAGGCCTACTGTAACAACATGTTTATAAATAAATAAATAAATGATGCCTAGGCCTACTGTAACAACATGTTTATAAATAAATAAATAAATGAGGCCTAGGCCTACTGTAACAACATGTTTATAAATAAATAAATGAGGCCTAGGCCTACTGTAACAACATGTTTATGAATAAATAAATAAATGAGGTCTAGGCCTACTGTAACATGTTTATAAATAAATAAATGAGGCCTAGGCCTACTGTAACAACATTTTTATAAATAAATAAATGAGGCCTAGGCCTACTGTAACAACATATTTATAAATAAATAAATAAATAAATGAGGCCTAGGCCTACTGTAACAACATGTTTATAAATAAATAAATAAATGTGGCCTAGATCTACTGTAACAAAAACGTTTATAAATAAATAAATGAGGCCTAGGCCTACTGTAACAACATGTTTATAAATAAATAAATGAGGCCTAGGCCTACTGTAACAACATGTTTCTAAATAAATAAATGAGGCCTAGGCCTACTGTAACAACATGTTTATAAATAAATAAATGAGGCCTAGGCCTACTGTAACAACATGTTTATAAATAAATAAATAAATGATGCCTAGGCCTAATGTGACAACATGTTTATGAATAAATAAATGATGCCTAGGCCTACTGTAACATGTTTATAAATAAATAAATGATGCCTAGGCCTACTGTAACATGTTTATAAATAAATAAATGAGGCCTAGGCCTACTGTAACAACATGTTTATGAATAAATAAATAAATAAATAAATAAATGAGGCCTAGCCCTACTGTAACATGTCTGAGCGCCCCAGTGCTCCTTGGGCTGATCCTGCTCTTGGATGGGGTAAGTTAGTCATCTAAACAGCCTGTGTGAAGATCACCATGGAGATCACCGCAGGAAATTAGAGCAGAAAGCGATTTTTGATGTTACCTCTTTAAGAGATTAATAATCTTAGCGGCTGAGAAATCTTCTCTGGAAAATAATGACCAGAGAAACGTTTACTGATTAGTCTAATCCCAGATAATCTCATTTGATGGCACCATGAAACCGCAGCCTTGTAATCTGCTCCTTAAAATAATGTTTTTTTCTTCACACAATTTTGCAATAGGCTGTAGGCAGGGAATCCGACTTCACGAGTTTCTTTGTCTAGTTGCCCTGACTTTTTTTAGACTATACTCTCTAATAGTCTAAACCTTTTATTGTAAATTTTAGAAATGTGTTGAATTGAATTGAACCAATAACGCAATGATGTAGGGCTGCAAATGTTGCAAAACTTATTGCTTTGTTTGACATCACTTACCTTAATCTAAATAAATTATTAATTAATCACACCATTAACAAACTGAAATACTTAATTAAAAATGCCTGTCAGTGGTATTATTGCCAATATTCAGGAATAATAATAACCTAGTAAGGTAAACAGCAAATAGTTATATTGCCTGACGACGTCACGTGCCCACCAGTCCAGTGGATTGTTTACGAGATTTGACTGTGATTAATACATAATCATGGTATGAGGATTGTGGACAAATCATTCATAATGTTATAAAATTGAATAAAATGAGTTTTAAATCTCATTATTTAGGTCTTAATTACCAGTAGGCCTATACACTTTCCGAATTTAACTGTGGATCTGAATCATGACTGGTTTTATCATGACAATTCAGATACACTAAATGTTTGTATTTAGCGTCTGTTTCAACATCGATGTTATCAAGGACATCAGACATAGTTGTAATCCAAGTAGCCGTTGCCTACATGTTTAAAACACTCTACAATATCCCTCTTTAATTGATGTGTCCTTTAAAAGTAGATTTCGCACAACTTTTGCTATCCAAATGATAAATTAACCTAAACGAATTTAATGCTTTGATTTAATTATCTTCGGCAAGACGATTTCTAGTTGTTTTTTAACCAGAGATCGACTGACAAGAGAGTCTATTTCCTTAATTAATGAATAGTCACTGGGCAATGTTTTTTTTCATTTAAGGTTCATCCGACTATTTAATCCGATGGGATTACCTTAACTTGGTCCTAGTTTCCAAATTATTTTCAAACATAAGGAGCTTCATTTTCCACAGAGACCTTAGTATTAACTTTATAAAGCTGATCCTGATCACGTCACTGCAATTACGGTTTTGATCCTAATATCTGTTCAGACAGGAAATTTGGTGATGGGTCAGATTACGAACTCTCATTACTACACGAGATTTTCACTGCGCGGGTTTGTTCTGAGTGAAAGGGTTCCGGTGCCGTAATGCACGTGACGTCTATGGATGAAGGCCACACACACACACACACACACACACACACACACACACACACACACACACACACAACTCAATAAAGTGTGTTTGTGTGTGTGAATATCCATTATATATTATCTGCCTTGATATAGATCCCTGATCCCAGAATAGTATAATTTTCAATATATTCCTCATTCTTTTTCCTCATTCTTCTATATTCCTCATTCTTTTTCCTCATTCTTCTATATTCCTCATTCTTTTTCCTCATTCTTCTATATTCCTCATTATTTTTCCTCATTCTTCTATGTTCCTCAATCTTTTTTCTTAAATCTGTAAACTCGACAAATGACACTGTGATTAGACGAAGCCTACAATTATCGAAATGTTAAGTTCTTATTTATTGGTTTATCCAGAGAGGGTCAAAGGGTTTTGGCCTATGATAATAATAATAATAATAATAATAATAATAATAATAAATGCATTATTCGTAGTTTGAATCAAAATTGATAACCAAAAGTGTTGCAATAGCCAACAAAACGAAAATTCTAACACTACAATGAAAATTATTATTTAATTTACACGTATTACTTTTTTCTCTCTCTGGAGAGACCCCCCATTCAAAGGAATTCATGACAAATCATTCCGAGTATTTAATTTGTATTGTTTAAATAGTAAAACATGTTTATTATTTCCCTAGATGATTGACATTGGACCCAATCAAACAAGTCATCAGGAATATCTACCTGGGAATTTAACAACACGGCATTAAAGCCCAAAGTTTAGAGTAGGCGTAATCAGGACTTTTCATAGTCTATAAAAATACTATTCAAATATGAATTAATTAATAATGTTGTCTTTAATCTGGGTTATTCAGCAAAACTGCCCCCCTCCCCGTGAATATTAAACCACCGGCTCTGAAATGCGTTTTCAATATAATAAAATAATATATGTTTCACATGGGTATATCATCCTTTATTTTGACAACTCCATTAAACATATTTCATATAGATTACATATTTTATATATGATTTTTTTGTTGTTATAATAATTTCCCCCTATAACAGCGATGGCTAGGCCAACTTTAGTTCGCAGAGAATTCTGTGATGTTGCATAGAAAAATATGATATAAGGCCTTTACAGTAGAATGTTTTACAGCAGTTAAAACACACACCACCACCACAACAACACCACCAACAACAACAACAACATCCTACATCCTTAGTCAGCCTAAGTGACATTTGCCGTCGAACGAGAAAAACACTTATAACCAATCCAGGGGAGGGGAGAAAATTGGTGGCAATTAATCCTCTGGGATTGAAACGGGGACACGCCCCCTCTGGGTCTGACGAACCCCACATCTGATCTGTGATTGGACGCTGGCGGTTGCCCCTGGGGATAAATGCCCCCTCCGTATGTCGCCTCCCGCCTCGTCACCCCGACCCGCAGCAGAAAGAGAAAGTCGCGTCTTATAACCATGACAGGGAGAGAGGACAGCTCAGACGACAAGCCCAAAGTCAAGATGCTGGCTCCGGCTTTTGGGATGGACAAGTCACGACTTCACGGGTCCGGATTCAGGTCTAAAGGCTTCGCCATCACCGACCTGCTGGGTCTGGACACAGACCTCCAGCCTCGGCCATCTGGGCCTGGATTAAGCGGGAATGGGGACATCCATGGGAGCGCGGGGATCGGGGGCTTCCCTTTCGCTGGAGGGTCGCTGCCCCTGGGCTTGGGGTTCCTGTGCAGCCTGGCGGCCCAGCAGCCCCCGGGGGGGCCGTGTTTCCTGCCCAGTCACATCCCCCTCCTCCAGGCCCGGTCGGAAAGCCATTTCATGCAGAATTTGGAGCAACAAAGAGACGCTTACTCTGGTAGATAAGTTATTGACTAGACTAGGAGCTGTCCAGGGTGCTGAAATGTCCACCTGATACACAGAGCATCATTCTGCATATTAGCTCAGTATTATTCGAGTTCGAGTGCATTCAGAAGTATTGGGTATTGAGTCTTTACTTTTTTCATTTGATACGATGTGTCAAAGCATAGCCTATTCAAACCAACCATTAGACTGAAACTATTACTAACTATGTTATTGATATCATTATTGTGCCTAATTTATTTCAATAATGGTGTCTAATAATTGTGCTTCTTGGTTTTCAGATGACGAATGTCTTTCTGGTGATCGAAACGACTCTAAAAACTCAGGGAATTCACAGAAGAGGAAGAAGAGGAGACACAGGTAGGCCTGAGATGAATGATGAGAGAAACAGCCATTCAACTAATAATAATTATAATTATAGGCCTAATAATTATTGTAATAATTATTATTATAATAGTAATAATCATAACCATAACAACGATAATAATAACGACAGCGATAACAATAACAACAACAGTAATAATAATAATATGAATAATAATATGAATAATAATATGAATAATAATATGAATAATAATATGCATAATAATGATAAGTATAATTAATAATAATAATAATAATAGTAGTAATAATTTAACATCTACATCCAACATGAAACGAAATACATAACTGTTGTGACACAATTCTCATAATAAATGTTTAATAAATGTTGTTTCTCCTGACAGGACGGTGTTCACCTCGCACCAGCTGGAGGAGTTAGAGAAGGCCTTCCACGAGGCGCACTACCCCGACGTCTACGCGCGGGAAATGTTAGCAATGAAGACAGAACTACCCGAGGACAGGATCCAGGTACCATACAAGTTATTATTATATTACTATTATTTACTACTGAATACTTATTACTGACAGTTAGACAGTTAGAGGTTGGGATGTGGGTATAGGGATGAGGGAAATCTCTGCTACATAACTTTTTTGTATTCCTTCTATGTATGTAACTCTCCTACTGTGTACTATTTGCCCCACTATTTTAAGACTGTATATTTATTTGCCCAGGGACTGCGGCCGGAAATTAGCTGTTTAGCTATAACCTTGTACAGTGCATCTCTCCCTATTCTATAGGGTACATGTCTACTGTACCTTGTCCCTGTCTTAAAAATAAATAAAATCAATCAATCAATTAAATTGATAAATTGGAGGTTAATCAAAACGAAAAATGACAAAAATATTTATGAAAACCATAGAGGCTATCAGGCTATCAATGTCAAACTCAATCAATCAATTAAATTGATAATTTGGAGGTTAATCAAAACGAAAAATATGACAAAAATATTTATGAAAACCATAGAGGCTATCAGGCTATCAATGTCAAACTCAATCAATCAATTAAATTGATAATTTGGAGGTTAATCAAAACGAAAAATGACAAATATTTATGAAAACCATAGAGGCTATCAGGCTATCAATGTCAAACTCAATCAATCAATTAAATTGATAATTTGGAGGTTAATCAAAACGAAAAATACGACAAAAATGATGAAAACCATAGAGGCTATCAATGTCAAACTATCAAACATGTTTTTATCAGGTTTGGTTCCAGAACCGTCGCGCCAAGTGGCGGAAGCGTGAGAAGTGCTGGGGCCGCAGCAGCGTGATGGCGGAGTACGGGCTCTACGGGGCCATGGTGCGCCACTCCATCCCCCTCCCAGAGTCCATCCTCAACTCCGCTAAGAGCGGCATGATGGGCTCCTGCGCTCCCTGGCTGCTAGGTGAGCCAGCAGGTCGTTTGCTTTATTCATAATATACCACTTTATTCATAATATACCACTTTATTCATAATATACCACTCAAATATGTATCCGAATCACTTGAATACATAGCTGAGATGTGTTTGTTATTGTCTTTTTAAAAAGTATTTTGTCTGTTCAAATAGAGGCTAGTCTTTATTCATAATATACCACTCAAATATGTATCCGAATCACTTGAATACATAGCTGAGATGTGTTTGTAATTGTCTTTTTAAAAAGTATTTTGTCTGTTCAAATAGAGGCTAGTCTTTATTCATAATATACCACTCAAATATGTATCCAAATCACTTGAATACATAGCTGAGATGTGTTTGTAATTGTCTTTTTAAAAGTATTTTGTCTGTTCAAATAGAGGCTAGTCTTTATTCATAATATACCACTCAAATATGTATCCAATCACTTGAATACATAGCTGAGATGTGTTTGTAATTGTCTTTTAAAAGTATTTTGTCTGTTCAAATAGAGGGTAGTCTAGATATTTAGACAAGTGGTGAATAGGTTAGATTTAGCATATTTAGGATTATTTTAGCATATTTTATTATTATTTTAGCATATTTAAACCTATACAACAGTGTAAATCATGCTTTTTTCAGTGTTGACATTTTAGAAGCATTTGCCTGACTTGTCCCCACGTCCACGTTACGCAGGTATGCACAAGAAATCGATGGAGATCGTGAAGAAGTCCCCTGGCCCCCCGGAGTCCCCTCGCTCGGACCCCTACCCCGAGGAGAGGGACAAGGGGAAGGACAGCGACATGGCGTGGCCGCACCGCGACAACGCCGCGGACGCCGAGGACATGGCGATCGACCTCTCTAGCACATCAAAACAGGACAGCAAGAGCACTTTGAAATCATCTCCGCCTCCGAGGGAATCGAACAGTGACTCAGATGATGAAAGCTAAATGAATATATAGCTGGTCCATGATCTCACCAACATGGCCGACATGAGGACTGTCCCTTTCCAAAGACGCGCAGCGCTCCAATAACGACCGGATGCAGGATACCGTGTGCTTGTTGTCTTATATTCGTTCTTAATTATTGTATTGTTGTTTTATATCTTGTTCTATTCATAATATAATAGACTATTTAATGTCGAATGCTCTGTACAGGTCATACTTATTGTTATTGAAATTAAATTTTAAGAAACATGGAAATACATATTTCTCATCCTTGTGAAAACAAGCTCTAACTCCAGCTATTTCAGACATATTTGGAAACAGGACTACAACATACAGTAGGACTACAGTAGGCCTACACATGCACACTTTGTTGATGATAGCTTTGTTGATGATAGCCTAATGGATATTAACCTAATGGATCGAAACAATGGCCGTATGTTGACAGGCCTAAGGTAATCAAAAACTGTAATAATATCAGAAAAACAAGAACTAGGTTATTTAATGTAGGCTAAATGAAATGCAGATGAATTCAATATTCTTTTCAAAGTGGTATACACATTACATTACAGTCATTTAGCAGACGCTTTTATCCAAAGCGACTAACAATAATTGCATTTAAAAGCCAATGTCCTACTACTTGCCAGAACTCACAAGTGCATCTTCTCTCTAAAACAAGTGACTAAGAGCATAATCTAGTGCTGCAGGCAAAGTGCAAGAATAGCAATCTAAAATACAGTACAATACAATACAATAAAATACAATAAGTGCTTAGGAGGGAGGATTGTTGTCACTGTTAAAATGTTCCTGTAAAAAAACAGTAAACAGCTGGCAGCAGGGTTGCCATTATGTTACTGTAAAATGTACATCTTTTTACTGTCACAAAAATTTACGGTTTTGTACAGTTAATGAAAAATAGCCTACAGTATGAACTGGTTTTTAAATTTACTTTCACAGTATTTTACAATTAACTGACTTAAGTTTTTTTGTTATTGTTTCTACATACATTTCAATAAACTTTATTTTTTAAATCCTAAATAATCCTAAAACTGACAGGTTATACACAAGAATAGTCACACATACATACATACTGCAGTGGTACAAATAAAACAAAAATATAAAATAAAATATTTTGTCAGTATAATGCTGTCTGTAAAAAACAGTTTAACATAAAAATAAACATTTAATGAATAGCGCCATACATGTAACATCATGTCATCATGTCCAGATATGAACTGTATGTTGAGGCTCAAAGCACATCGTGTAGTAAGGTGTGGAAGTCCAAGGTAGTAGTCTAGTGTAGTAAGGTGTGGAAGTCCAAGGTAGTAGTCTAGTGTAGTAAGGTGTGGAAGTCCAAGGTAGTAGTCTAGTGTAGTAAGGTGTGGAAGTCCAAGGTAGTAGTCTAGTGTAGTAAGGTGTGGAAGTCCAAGGTAGTAGTCTAGTGTAGTAAGGTGTGGAAGTCCAAGGTAGTAGTCTAGTGTAGTAAGGTGTGGAAGTCCAAGGTAGTAGTCTAGTGTAGTAAGGTGTGGAAGTCCAAGGTAGTAGTCTAGTGTAGTAAGGTGTGGAAGTCCAAGGTAGTAGTCTAGTGTAGTAAGGTGTGGAAGTCCAAGGTAGTAGTCTAGTGTAGTAAGGTGTGGAAGTCCAAGGTAGTAGTCTAGTGTAGTAAGGTGTGGAAGTCCAAGGTAGTAGTCTAGTGTAGTAAGGTGTGGAAGTCCAAGTATTGGGCGATGGCAGGGGAGTGGTTAGTGAATAAGTTATGGCCCACTCGAACACACTTGATAGCCCTGTGTGTGTGTGTGTGTGTGTGTGTGTGTGTGTGTGTGTGTGTGTGCGTGTGTATGTCTGCAGAGAGAAAGAGAGAGAGTGAAAGAGAGTGAGGGAGAGAGAGAGGAGAGATGAGTTCCAAAATAACTTATATTGCAACTTCTCACATAAAATCAGCATGTGTGCCCCTCATTTCCTCTTATCATAATGTGGACTATGACCATAAAAATCAAAAGAAAAAATATCACAAATCCTGAAATACTTCATAAACAAGTAATGGGATTGAATAATCTCACCATTTTAAATGAAATCCCACTCAAAGTCCATGAGTCTCCTCAGCAGAGTGGTTACATGTGGGTTTTGTTGTGTATTCATTCAAGATGATTGATACTGTAAGTGATTAATGGAATATGGAGCCACAGAACTACTTGTTATTGTGTAGTAATAAGGGTGTTGTCCGGTTTTGATAGCAACTATGAGCATCTCTGTCGTGCGCTCCCCTTGAAGATGGATTGGTACATGTTCTGGGGTGCGTTTCAAGGTATACCTTTGCGAAGGGACAGTTTTTCCTACGAGTGTTTCCCAGACTATCCCTTAGTTGGCGCCTGAAGATACATCTTTAGGTCCATCCCAAGATACATCGTTAGGTCCATCCCAAGACACATCGTTAGAGGAGCTGTCCCTGGGCGCGGTGCTGAAAAAAGAATGAATCGATGCCGCACACATCGATGGCCATTCGTCAAGTCACAGAAATGACGTGCCAATATAATACGTTGTGTAAATCATTGTTATTTCAGGCTAATATTACCAAAAAGGAAGTTATGCCATTGCATCAAAGTAAATATACAAGAAAGAACATGGATCGGATCGGGTCATATAAGCCTCGTCTGGGATGTCTTGAAAGGAAAAAAACACATGAATGATGATAGGCAATGATGATCGCAAAATGAACACTAATTTAGTCATCACACAAACAAAGGTGTAATGCTCATATGAATAGCACCTGTGTCAGTAGCATTCCCGCGTTAGAATCCACGCGGATACGATGACTAATTGACTTAATTAATCTCTAATGGAGAGGGTCGACGTCGGAATCGCGTAGTCTGACTACGGGGGTTCCACAAGGGTCTGTCCTGGGTCCTCTCCTGTTTTCCCTCTACACTACATCTCTGGGCTCTGTCATTCGCTCGCATGGCTTCTCCTATCACTGCTATGCCGATGACACCCAACTGGTTCTGTCATTTCCCCCTTCTGATACAGAAGTGGAGACACGCATAGCTGGGTGCTTGGCTGACATTTCGGAGTGGATGACGACACATCACCTCAAGCTCAATCTGGACAAGACTGAGCTGTTGTTCCTCCCGGGGAAGGGCTGTCCGCACCGGGACCTGGCCATCACCATTGAAGACACAGTGGTGACCCCGACTCGGACTGCGAGGAATCTGGGTGTGACCCTGGATGACCAACTGTCATTTTCCTCACATGTCACATCCGTCACACGTTCCTGCAGATTCATGCTCTACAACATCAGGAGGATTCGCCCTTTCCTCACTAATGAAACGGCGCAGGTACTCATCCAGGCCCTGGTCATCTCCCGCCTGGACTACTGCAACTCCCTCCTCGCGGGGGCACCGGCGTCAGCCATTAAACCTCTGGAACTTGTCCAGAAAGCTGCTGCTCGCCTGGTGTTCAACCACCCCAAGTTCTCCCACACAACTTCCCTTCTCCGTTCCCTACACTGGCTCCCTGTAGCGGCTCGCATCCAGTTTAAAACTCTGGCGCTAACCTACAGGGCAATGAAAGGAACAGCCCCCTCCTACCTCCAGGCCATGGTCAAACCCTACATCCCCTCCCGACCACTACGCTCTGCTACCTCAGGGCGACTGGTTGCCCCGTCACTCCGAGGCTCCTGCGGTCGATCGACACGGTCACGGCTCTTCTCTGTCCTGGCCCCGCAGTGGTGGAATGAGCTGCCCACTGATGTCAGGACAGCAGAGTCGCTGCCCATCTTTCGTCGCAGGCTCAAAACTCATCTCTTCAAGAAGTACTACAACAATCCTCCCACCTAAGCACTTATTATATTATATTGCACTGTACTTTAGATTGTGATTCTTGCACTTTGCTTCAGCACTAGATTATGCTCTTAGTCACTTGTTTGTTTTAGAAAGAAGATGCACTTGTGAGTTCTGGCAAGTAGTAGTACATTGGCTCTTCCTACGTTAAATGCAATTATTGTTAGTCGCTTTGGATAAAAGCGTCTGCTAAATGACTGTAATGTAATGTAATGTAATGTAACTTAATCAGGCACCGGTGTGTGCGCCACCCAGGGAGTGGACTGTCATCCGCAAAAAAGTGGCGGGACTTCGCCAGCCAGGTGAAAAGTCGGGTGGCGGCGGTGCGAAGAGAGGCGGGGACGACCGGCGGTGGGCAGAGCACCGTGCCTCCCCTCACCCCGGAGGAGGAGAAGGCGCCGGCCATCATCGGCCCCACAGCCTCCCAAGGCATCGCTGGTGGCATCGCCGTGGAGGCTGCAGAGGGCCCCTCCAACACCCGGTCACCCCACCCCTCCCACTGCTCAGCTGAGTCACCCCACCCCTCCCACTGCTCAGCTGAGTCACCCCACCCCCTCCCACTGCTCAGCTGAGTCACCCCACCCCTCCCACTGCTCAGCTGAGTCATCCCACCCCTCCCACTGCTCAGCTGAGTCACCCCACCCCTCCCACTGCTCAGCTGAGTCACACCCACCCCTCCCACTGCTCAGCTGAGTCACCCCACCCCTCCCACTCCTCTGGAGAGGACACCCCAGCACGGTCCGACCGCTCCACGCGCTCGCCCCACACCTCCCACACACCCTGTGATGACCCCACCCAGCAGGCCCTCGCGGAGGCACAGTTCCAGCGGCCCTCATCTCTACGCCCATCATCCTGCCCACCCCAGGTAGGCTAAGTGTATCTTGTACGCTGTCTGTTCCCATTCTGCATGCATTCCATTCAATGTCGCTAATTTAATTCTCCTCCTTTGTAGATGATCCAGAGGCCTGAGACGCACTGCACACACTCACCACACTACACACACTTACCACACACACTAACCACACCCCGCCCACCCACCACACTGCACACACTACACACACTCACCACACACACTACACACACCCACCACACACACTCACCACACACAGTACACACACTCACCACACTACACACACACACACTACACACACTCACCACACCCCGCCCACCCACCACACTACACACTCACACTACACACACTCACCACACCCCGCCCACCCACCACACTACACACACTCACCACACACACTCACCACACCCCACCCACCCACCACACCACACACACTCACCACACACACTACATACACTCACCACACACACTACACACACACACTCACCACACACACACTACACACACTCACCACACACACTACACACACTCACCACACACACTCACCACACCCCGCCCACCCACCACACACACTACACACACTCACCACACCACTCATCCTTCCTACGTGTTGCTACCTTGTCGTGGTGGGAAGGCTTGTGTGTCCATGACCATGAAGGCTATACCAGCGGGGGGGTCACCCCCCAGCAGGTTCAACCATGCCGGGCAGGTTTCACGTAGAGGCCAGACGAAAAGCAACACCTGGCCCTCCAGGTTGGGGGTTGGGCGTGGGGCTAACAACCCCACCCCGGAAAAGGACAACCTGTTACAGCATTTACACCAAACACATCTTGACTCTTAAGAATAAACTATTTTTCTACCAAAGTTACTTATTCTCGATTGTTCTTTCTTCTAATGGTGTGTCGTACTTTGAAGGACAAAAGTGCATCTGTCTGAAGGACAAACCTGCCCATGTTTTTTCCCAACCAACATTAAACTAATTCCCTTCATCCTGTATATTTGTCGTTTCTTGCCACATTACAACAGTAGAGCTTTGGAAGAAGGCACACAATATGACAAACATTTGTACTATCACTAAATACTGTGAATCTGTTAGCAAAGTTCACTATAAGGACAACAGTATTGGGCCACCTACACATTAACTTTCATGACATCCCATTCTAAATGAATAGGCATCATATGGAGTTGGTCCCCCCTGTGCAGCTATAACAGCCTCCACTGTTCTGGGAAGGCTTTCTACAATATTCTGGAGTGTGTGTGAGGATATTTGACTATTCATCTAGATGGTCTCATTGGATTAATCAATTCACCAGGATATCTGTCTGACATTGTATAAAGACAGCCAGACAAGCTATGTCATCAAATTATCCCTTTACATAAGAACATGTTGTTGTTGTTCACAAAGTGGATTATATTAGGCTATGGATAGTCCCGATATGTTGTTTGTCTGTCTTGCATTTTGTTTTAACGCTTTTAATGTCTCATGTAAAGCACCTTGGATTGCCCTGTGGCTGAAATGTGCTATAAATAAACTTGTCTTGCCTATTGTATGAAGCAATCGTATCTTCATGTGTGTATAGCACCCTCTTGTGGACACTATGACCCTTCAGTTCAACTCCCATATCAAAGATAATGTTGCTCTCTTCCTTGTAGAATGAGAACTATTCATAGAAAGGGGTGCAGGTTTGATGTATCAATAGGGAAGTTAGCCAAATGTTGTCGTCTTTTCATTTCCAATTACTTAAATGTCTTCTTACGGTTCTTAAGAAGACATTTAAGAAGACACTTAAGAAAATGTTCAGGAATGAGGACCATTTGGAGAGCAGAGATTAGATTTAGCTGAAAAGTGATAGAATTGTATACAAAAGCATGTCTGTAGGAGCCATAATGTTTATTTTGTTTGTGTATGTTTATATTTGGTTTATTGTTTATGAGCCTGCATAACTGCCTTTGTTTATTGTCTATTATTTTGTCATTGGGTTCCTCTAATTGTTCTGTGTGGGTGTGTCTACCTACAGGGTGTGGTTCTACCTACATAACTAGAGGGAGGGCCTAGAACAGGTTCATTCATTTCTTTGTTTAGTTTCATATTGTTCTCTTCCTCATAAGTTAAAGTGCTATTTAGTTTGATTTAATAAAACCTTAAACGTCATTTTCGTCTGGACATGGATCTATCCAACGAGTCAAACTGCAACGAGTCCATCTAAACCTCTCAGCGACCCTGTATTATTTTGTTTAGAAGTCGCTACAATAATGTCATAATATATTTCAAACTACAGTATGCCTTAACTAATAGCCCGCCCACTCCTCAGCTCACACATGGCTGCATCCGGAAGTTAAGGAAGCCGAAATGACACATTTGCAGGAGGGACGCTTAACCGAGCCCACAGATGTATTTTGGAGTCAACACTTCCCTTTGTGCTGTGATGCCTGCGTAGTGTGGATAACCGTTTCCTGTGACACATTCTATGATAAGAACTGGGCGGCTGCAATATCTGGCTGGTTTGCTCCCGGGCCACAGTGTCGCTCTGAGATGTGGAAGCCCTATTCACTATATAGTGCACTATATAGGGCGTCAGCCATTTTGTTTGTAGTGTCCGAATTCTCCACGGAATTTTCGTTCCCTATATAGTCCACTATTTATTACCCACAATTCACCTTGATTTGCAGGGAACAGTGCATGTACCCTACATTTTCTCCGTTCCCTAGGTAGTTCACTACATGGTGAACCCTATATAGGGAATAGGGAGTGAGGGAACGAGGGAGCGATTCCGAACACAGAGTGACCCTAGGGGGTGACTGTGGTCAGCTGATGTGGTTGTGTGCTTGTTGATTGGAGGGAAGATGAGTTGGTGTAAGTCAGTGTAACGAGGACTTGGGTAATAAAGGTTAAATGTTGAAGCAAATCGTCAGTAAAGTTGAGTCAGAGAGCTACGTTCTCTGAAACTCTGACACAGTGACAGTCCCGAAGCATATTTAAGCAATAATCTAGTTTAGTAAAAAGTTTATTGCTTTTATACAACGGTTACTACATCTATTAGTGTAAAATAAACACACAGCAATGTAAAATATTAACATTTATTCAAAACGAAGCATCATTCCCTCAATTCCGCCGAGCAAAATAGTTCCCCTAACAAAAGGGTTGCCAAGCAACAACAACAACTACAATGCATTGGATCAAATGGGAGGCGCATTAATACTGAAAATGGAATGATATGCGGTCCCAGGTGTGTGTTACAAAGTATTTTAACACGGCTTCCAGCCAATCAGAATCAAGAACCAGAACTAACCGTTGTATAAAAAGTATTTTAACACGGCTTCCAGCCAATCAGAATCAAGAACCAGAACTAACCGTTGTATAAAAAGTATTTTAACACGGCTTCCAGCCAATCAGAATCAAGAACCAGAACTAACCATTGTATAAAAAGTATTTTAACACGGCTTCCAGCCAATCAGAATCAACAACCAGAACTAACCGTTGTATAATGCTCATTTACACACCCATCCAGATGAGCTGTAAGGGGGTTAGGGTTAGGGTTAGGAGCTGCAGCCACAGACGTGAATAACCCAACCGCTGAGAGAGGAAATAGCTGCTCACTCGTTGTGACACTCCCTCTTTACAAAGAGGCGCACTTCCCCCTACTGCTTTCCTCTTTAAAACGTTCAATACACCCACAGAGTTTGCAACAGTCACACAAACACACCCACATACCTGTACACACACGCCAGCAGCAGAATGGAGCCGGAGCAGATCAGAGAGGGATACCTGGTTAAAAAGGTAAGGAGGTGGAGTAGACACCGACCACGACTACACATTATGCTGTTTGTGATGTATTCATGCAACTGAATGTTTGTAGAGGTCACTTGTATTGCAGGAGTGTTGATAATCACACAGTCTGTTGTTGCGAGTGGATGCTGTGGACGACTAGCTGGATAAAAAGTTTGTTTTCTGAGTTTGAACATGACCAGTCAGAGTGAAGTTACACAATAATCCGTTGGCACTAACTGCCCATTTACCTCAACTGTCATATTCAAGCTTCCGTTGGTCATTTCTGACAATGAAACCTGATCCAGCTTTATTGTTCTTCTATAACATCTCTCTCTGGTTTGAAACGGCAGCTTTCTGTTTGTGGAGAAGCTGTGACCACACAAACCACAGATCTGTGGACTGAGCTGCACCTTCCTACTTCATACTACTCGGCGGGGGGGGGGCGGCGGTATAGCTCAGTTGGTAGAGCGGGTCGTTCAGTGATCGTAGGGTCGGTGGTTCGAATCCCGGCTCCTCCTGACTACCTGTGGAAGTGTCCTTGGGCAAAGACACTGAACCCCAAATTGCTCCCAATGAGCAGGCTAGCTCATGGCATACCTTGCATGGCAGCTGCCGCCATTGGTGTGTGAATGGCGCTCCGGGCCAGTGTAACAACTGGATGGGGAGCGCGTTCCAAATGCGGTACCTATAAATGCGGTACCTACTCATGGACAACATCTAGATGAGTAACACACAAGGGCTGGGACCCATGCCAACGGACTGACAATAGGCTTCCCCATAACACAAGTGATCCTACAATTTTGGCAAAAATTACATTTTTAATTTCTATTTATCCTTGTATGTAAATATGTTTTACTCTACTAAAACCTAGTTCTCGGTACGCCCATGTGAAGCAGAGGAACATTAAGAAAAGGGGAACAGCAGGAGACATAATAATAAACACCGCCATAAAATGCATTAATTCATTTGGGGTTTATTAATATGTCTATTGCCACCAAAAAAATGTGGAAAATAGAAAAAAACGAAACCAGAAAGCATGCATGTGACAAGTGAGGGTAAAACCTACAGAACATTCTTCACATACATTCTTTCGATACGTGTTCTGACACCACATGCCCAAAACGGCCCAGAGGAACCAAGGGATATAGTTGAATCTACTGCCATGGATGCTTTACTGAGGCTATGGAACTACAACAGTTCTGTGAATAGCCCAGCCAGGTGGAAAGTTGAAGGGAAGTGTGTATGTTCAGATTTACTTTTCAAAATGTAGTTTTCTAGTCAGAATGTGACCACAAGGTGAAGTGAGACTGAACAACAGCACACTTTCATTTCAACCCCAATAAGAATAGATTTGATTTCTCAGCCAATTTTTGTGGCTGTCTAAGTTCTTTCCACTCCTTTCCACATTGTGTGCTCGGCGACACCTAAAAATACCATCCTTAATCACTTCCTATAGTTGAGCAAGGGCAGTGGAATTCACTGCTTCCCTTTTCTTCATTTGCTTCATGCGAGTCATAAAGTGGGGGCGGCTGTAGCTCAGTTGGTAGAGCGGGTCGTTCAGTGATCGAAGGGTCAGCGGTTCGAATCCCAGCTCCGACTGTCCACATGTCGAAGTGTCCTTGAGCAAGACGCCTAACCCCAAATTGCTCCCAATGAGCAGATTAGTGCCTTGCATGGTAGCTACCGCCATTGGTGTGTGAATGTGTGTGTGAATGGGTGAATGAGAGGCCATTGTAAAGCGCTTTGAGTGCCGCTAAGGTGGAAAAGCGCTATATAAGTGCAGTCCATTTACATATAAAGAAGTATGAACCGCTATAATTTGGCAAGTAATGCAGCATGCACATTATCATCAATGACTGAGCATATCATCATTGTTTCTCTCATCATTGAGAGATTGATTAAGAGAACCGGTTTTGGTTCAAACTCTCCCAGACCGATGTTATCAATAATGATTGTCAACAACCAATCCTGACATGTGACTGTGGTCTAAGAATCATCAGCCTACAGTAGCTATTGGTGAATTGAATTGAATTGAAACCTTTATTGCCCCAGAGGGGAATTTGTTTAGCACACATCGAGCATATAGAAAACATTAAAATGTACGCCCATCACCAACACCACAATGTCACCAACCACCATCATCGTCATCACCATCCTCACCAACATCATCGCATCAACATCATCATCACTGCAACAGGCATCAACAGCTGCTCAACAACTTAATGCTTCTTGGCACAAAAGAAGTGCCGGCTCGTTTCGTCCTTGTGCCATAGTGCCACTATGCCGCAAACTTGTCAAGGGTCAAAGTGCACCAGTACTTGACCAAGCCCTCGTTGGCGGTCTGCAGGGGACGGTGCTGAACTCCTGGAAGGTGCTTTGGGTGGTGCTGTCGGAGGACGCGGTGGAGTTCTACAAGAAGAAGACGGACAACGTACCCAAGGGGATGATTCCACTGAAGGAGGCCACTCTGACCAACCCATGCCAGGACTTCAGCAAGAAGACGGTATGGAGAGAGAGAGAGGGGGGGATGTTCTTCACCTAGAGTTTTATCTTTGCTCAGCGAGACCCTGTTGTTGTTGAATAGAAATGGCATTGATTTTCACATAGAAGAGGTATGCTCACAGCAAGGTCAACTTATATCCACCCCAACTTCCACCAAACGTTAAATCGCAGTATGTCGTTCTCCTTCAAGTTGGTCTTCAAGATCAGCACGTCCAAGAAGCAGGACCACTTCTTCCAGGCCACACACCTTGAGGAGAGGGAGGCCTGGGTGAAGGACATCAAGAGAGCCCTCAGCTGTCTGCAGGCGGGCCGGAAGTTCGCCAGGAAGTCCACACGGAGGTCCATCCGCCTGCCCGACACCGTCAACCTCAGGTACAGCCCACCATAGGACATGGGGGGACACAGATCTCACAGGTTCTGGACTGATGGGTCTAAATAGGGGGCTGGTTAGGACCGTCACCATAGTTTATAATATTCTAATTCCTCTGTGGATCCAAGGGTGTCTGTGTTGTCCAGAGACGCCATGAGGTAACTGTTAGAAATGTCTTCGTTGTCATCCGTTTCTCTCCTCAGTGAGCTGTACCTGCTGATGAAAGACCAGGATGATGGAGTGAAGGAGATGAAACTGGAGAAGGACAAGAAGGTGTTCAACCATTGCTTCACAGGTATCCACCACACAGCCCTCACGTTCGGGGTTAGCGGACTTGAGTCACAATAGTCGTCATCACAACATGTACAGTACGGTACGGAGGTATTTCTATGGTGTTGAGAACCATTCTGGGCTGAGTTTCCCAGAGGCATCGTAGCGCTACGTTCATCGTAAGCTACGGCGTTCATCGTAGCGCTACGATGAACGTAGCGCTACGATGCCTCTGGGAAACTCAGCCCGGTTTCTCTTTCTCTCTCCCTCGTTCTCTTCCCTCCCCCCTCTCTCTCCCATTATCTCCCTCTCTCTCTGTCGGTCTCTCTCTCTCGCTCTGTCTGTCCCCCCCTTCTTCCCTCAGGTGGAACGGTGGTAGACTGGTTGATTTCCAAAGGGAAGGCCAGGAACCGCGCAGAGGCTCTGATGCTGTCCACGGGGCTCCTGAACGAAGGCTACTTGCAGCCAGCGGGAGACGTGTCCAAGCAAGGGGTCGAGGGAGGGACAGAGTCCGTCCTCCTGGACGACCCGGTCGCTTTCTACTACTTTGTGAGTCGGCGCCTTGGTCCGCGGGCGCTTTAGCTCAGAGGGATGTCTGGACGTTCGAATCGCATACTACCCTACTATATAGTATGCCAAAAGAGTATGTAGTATGTTCCAATACATAGTATGCCACATGCAGTATGGCAAAAATACCAGGATGTCCTACTACATCCGGTCGTGTTTTGCAGTATGCAAGCCAGCAGACTTTTCTGGCTATTCCGACCCACAATCCTGTGCGCAGCGGAAATTACAGTCGCATGTGTGAGTCACACCGGAGGCGTTATGATGAATCCCAGCTGTGGATGAATGTCGCTTAATGGACTGTGAGGGATGTGGTCAAATTTCAAGGTGCAATGTTATGACAAAGTAGTATGTCCAAATTGTATGCATACTGCGTGCAAAGGATATACTTTCTAGGGGCAGCTGGAGTACATACTCGTAGTAAAAAGTCGAAGTATGCGGTTCAGAATACTGCTTTCGACCTGGACCAGCTACTGTAGATAAAATTGAGCGTCTTGACTCAAATTGGTTTATTTCTTATGGCGAGGACCTCGTCTGGTATGGGCGTCTTGAGGACCTGTGTGCTGCTGGAAGTGAGCATGGGTTGATGTTGTGTGGCGTTGCAGGCAGACAGTGGATTCTTCTGCGAGGGTTACTCCAGCGATGAGGACGGGATTGTGAAGGAGGAGTTCAGGGGGAATATCGTCAAACAGGGATGTTTGCTCAAACAGGTGAGACACACACACACACACACACAATTCTTTTAGTTGATTGGTGATGCTTTACACATTCATTTAAGTGTTTACATGTACATTTGAGTCATTACTGTAAGCAGTATTGTGTAGAGAAAGTCAACCTTGATTGTACATCCCAGTCAGTAAAACCTTATCTGAGAAACGGTAACAACAGTAGTCAGTGCTAGATCATTCAGTATACACATAACCTTATGAAGAGGTGGGAACAATGCCTATGGCAATAAGCAGAACTGAACATCATGATTCACGCATAGCGTTTCTCTTAATCGGACTGGTTTTACTTTGTATGGCAAGATATTCTAATATTTTGTATGGCAAGATGAACTCAACTGTACGGAAGAGCATTAGGGCCAACAACTGCTTTTTTTTTTTGAAGCTTCTGAGTTTAAAGTCAGAATTTCTGACTTTAAAGTCAGAATTTCTGAGAAAAAAGTCAGAAATAACTTCTGAGATTAAAGTCAGAATTTCTGAGATTAAAGTCAGAATTTCTGAGAAAAAAACTCGGAATTTCGGAGAAAAAAAGTCAGAAATAACTTCTGAGAAAAAAGTCAGAATTTTCCGACTTTAAACTCAGAAGCTTAAAAAAAAAAAAAACTGCTGTTGGCCCTAATGCTCTTCGGTACAACTGCTAAATACTGCAACAGGAAATATTTTGTGTTTGTTTTGTTAGTTAACTAGCTAACCCTTTTTATGCAGGGGCATCGGAGGAAGAACTGGAAGGTGAGGAAGTTCATTCTGAGGGACGATCCTGCGTATCTTCACTACTACGACCCCACCAAGGTACAAACACACAGACCTGTATCTGTCACGACCCTACCAAGGTACACACACACAGACCTGTATCTGTCACGACCCCACCAAGGTACAAACACACAGACCTGTATCTGTCACGACCCTACCAAGGTACACACACACAGACCTGTATCTGTCACGACCCTACCAAGGTACAAACACACAGACCTGTATCTGTCACAAGGACATTCATATTTTCCATTATTTCCCACTTGTTGTTAAACTGACAAGTCTCTCATCCATTCTCATCCCTCTCTCTCTCTGTACAGGGGGATGACTACCCCCTAGGTTCGATCCACCTGAGAGGGTCTGTGATTACAGCAGTGGAGCATGTCTCTGACGGTGAGCTGGTCTCTCTGTGAGACAGACTAGGGGTCTCTCTGACAGGCTGGGCAGGGTTAGGGTTAACCCTAACCCTAACCCTGAATGGTTGTTGTTTAACAGCAAAGCTCCCTTTTAAAGTCGCAATGACATGAAAAAAGCATTCTGTCCCATTTTGGTTCACATAATTGGTCATAGTGTTCACCTATTCAATGATGTATGCCCAAAAAATTACAAAGTTCTACTTTTGTTGTAATCTTATATCAAAGTATATAATTTCTTACTTCCTGGAAAACGGTAGGTCACGTGCAATGACGACAACAGGTACCTTAGATTTTAGGCCAATGATCTCACGACATCCACCCGTCAATCAACGCTATCCTTCTATCGAATCTGTCTAAAGTTCTTAAAACCCGTCCACTTGTCAATGTTGCAATCAAATTCCTCTAAACATATGTCCCGCCCTCATAGCTCGTTTGCGTCGGAAATACGTCAAACTACGGAAGTTAGATGATCTCAAACGTCCGTTTCAGTGCGACTTTAAAGTCTTAACCCTAACGACCCCTCCTCTCTCCCCCCCCCCAGCCAAGAAGTACGACGTCGACGGGAACCTGTTTGAGATCATCACTTCAGACGACACGCACTACTTCCTCCAGGCGGCCGCGGCCGAGGAGAGGAAGGACTGGATCAAAGCCATCCACACCGTGTCGAAGATGGGCAAATGAGAACATGCAGCCTCTCTCAACACCAAGCGCATGGGGGCTGGGTGACCGCATGGCATTCTGGGGGCTGGGTGACCGCATGGCATTCTGGTGGTCAAAGCTGCGACTGCAACACTCAGGAAACGGAATAGTTAAAAAGGTAGTGTGCTATTTTGGACATTTGACCCCATTTGTGGTCTGTTTACCATGAATCGTAATCCAAATATTTTTAGGTGTTTGGCATGACTTGAGTGAAAACAAGCGCTAGGGGAATGCTTATGTCCGAGCCATGCCAAACACCTAAACAGATTGCGATACATTTCACAGGAGGGCATATTGAGGCTGGTGAGATTACACGCTGTGCTTCCCGTCTCGGAAAACCACTTCACGATAGTTTTTCCGACACATTTACATATGCCCCATTGACTTCCATTGTAGCCTAGCGAGAGTCTGCGTAAAAACTGCATCTAGCTCAATACTGGAAGTGAAATTATGATCTCTATAGTATGTTTCAGGTTCATGGTAGACAGACCACACATAGGGCTAAATGTCCAAAATAGCACACTACCCCTTTAATGTGAAACTGAAATTATGATCGTTTCAAATGTTTTCTTCATGTATTTATTTCAAGGGTTGGTTTATTCATTCACTGTATAAAGAGAACACATGCTTTCTCTTTAAGACTTTCAGACAAAGATTTGTTTATTGTAGCTACTCTCACCCTCGGTTAACACAGGATATGACAGAGAAGGTGTGAAGTCATTCGGAGAGATGCTTCTGTATGTTCTGTCATGTTGGTCTATTTCTTCCTTCCATGTTTAGCTGTCTTTCAAGAGTAAGAGATGAACAGAAAGCAGGATAATCGTACTATTCCAGATGGTTCCCGTTTCTGAATGTCTTATCAAGTCCTGTCATGTGTGTCCGTGTCATCTTGTGGGTTTTACTATAGTCTTGATTAAAAAAACAGAACATTCCCATACACATGACACACGTTTCCTCTTGCACATGCATTGTGTTGACGTATTGTATTGAACAAGATAATGTGCAAGAGGAAACTCATGTGTGTGTACTCTTTTTTGGGGGTCTGGATTTGGGAGTGTGGTGGTTGAGGTCCCAGCACAGACAACACAGTGGTGTGTCCATGTTAGCATTGTTTTATACTAGTTGTGTCAAAATGTCTTCATATACTGTAGTCAATAGGTCATTTAACTGAGCTTCTGCCAGTGAGAACCACACGAAAGGCCTTGTTCTTGGTGTAAAAATGAGTGTACATTATAACTATGGCCTATCTTGACTATCATCCTGAATTGTATTCGTATTGCCTTTTTCTAATGTTCCACTTACGCCAATTCCATTAGATGCAAGTCAGCGCGTTCCCCATACATTCCCGCTAATTTGATTCACTTACTTTCTTTGAATTCTTCTTTTCTTGGTTGATGATTCCAGCTCGTTCAGCGTGTATGAGTGTGTGTACGTGCATGGTTTCGGTTGTGTGACGCATGCGCGTGTGTTTGCATCCAACCAAACAATCCAAGTTCAAATAATAACTTTCTAACTTCAAAACAAGTGTAAATAAATCAAAGCTCGGGATACTGTTGACTGTTCCCCGATGGCATCTACCATGACCAGCACACCTGTCTCAATTAACTGGGGGGAAGTCATGTGTCCATGTGTGGACTATATTTCCTGTCCTTCCTGTCACAAATGTCCATCGGGTGGAGTCATTGTTCATTTAATATATACAAACCATTTTCTTTCCAAAATGGCCTCCAACAGTATGACATTGTCAATATCTCTCACTCAATAAATCCAAGAACACTTGCTCCTAATCCAGTGTACTTGCACCTCTAGTCATAGATATAGATACTTCAAGGGGTGTAGTGGAGGGTAAACCCAAGTAAACTCAGTTTACTCCCTCCGGACGATCTATTCTAGCATCAACCCCAGACTGATAAAGTGCTGATGAAGTGATAAAATAGCAATGACAGGTAAATATTCGGAATTCTGAGAGGAAAGAGTCATTGTTTGCCGTGTGTGTGTGTGTCTGTGTGTGTGTGTGTCTGTGTGTGTGTGTGTGTGTGAGAGAGAGAGCATGTAAGGCTGTGAGATCTCTTTTTGAACACAAGATGGCGCTATATAACTATGTGGCATGCCTCGGTCTCAGACCGTACAGTACTGTACACTACACAACCAGTGTCTCCTCGGGATGAGGATGTTGTCATAGAAATTGTAGTTTCACCACCTCACCACCTCCCTCAACCTTTCACATAGCTGTGCTAATCTAATTTATGACAGGATGACCTCCAGGAGGTCAACACACCTAGACGTTGTCTGCTCCAGAATAACCATCCTTTGTCCCTTTGTCCCTGCAAGAATTACCGCCTTTTCTCATGTCACGTGTCTGTATTCTCGACCACTGTTGATGACGCCTGCCATTTAATATGACGCGTACAATGGGTTAGCCAATCACATCCCTGGAAGCGCCATACCTGTGTATTGCTTGAATATAAGGCCGCGCAAGACCAGACTGCGGCACTTCTGTTGGATAAACCACTCAAGTGCGTCGTCCTGAAGTCCTTGCGCTCGTATGTTTTCTCAATAAACCAGACTTAACCTCTTTGAGTGAATCTTGGCAAATCCTTTTTGACTTTAGATCAGCGAAAAATCTTCTACAATGTTATCAATGAAGAGGAAGGGAGGGTGTCTACATGGTAAATGATAAATGGACTGTACTTACATAGCGCTTTTATCCAAAGTCCTTTACAGTGGCCTCTCATTCACACATTCACACATATTCACACACCAATGGTGGCAGCTGCCATACAATGTGCTAGCCTGCTCACTGGGAGAACTTAGGGTTCAACGTCTTGCCCGAGGACACAACAACGTGGAAAGGAGGAGCTGGGATTCGAACCGACAACCCTACGATCATCGGATGACCCGCTCTACCGTACCTCCAGAGCCACAGTCGCCCCTATAGTAAAACAGGTCCACATGTACAATGAGATAGAGAGACATCAGGATGATTATGGGATGAGGAGATGCTTCTTGTTGTGTCCCTTTGCCCAAGTTTCAGTCTTGTACATAATGGTGTTATGCGTCACCTTATATTGTTGACGTAACTGTATAATAACCTGGATAACATCATACTGCTCACGGGTTTAAATCGGTCTGTTTGCGGCTTACTGGTAACACGTCATCTTCATATGAATTATGTCACCAATATACTTGACATGTAAGAGTGTGATATAAGTGCACACTGGAACATGCTCCCTTACGGATTCATTCTCGTCTCGTGTTCAACGGAAAATAATCTTCGTCTACTTACATACTAGGTCACAAAGACCTCTTAGGTTGAAAGGTTGCTAGGGAGCATACTACTCTATTCCACTGTAGTGCAGATTGAATTCTCATCTCATACTACTGTAATTTCCCCAGACTCGCTGACAGGCCACTTCAACTCTCTCACACACACACTTTCTCTCTCTCTTTCTCTCTTTTTTCTCTCTCTCTCTCTCGCTAGTGTGCAGATTATGTAATGGGTGTACCGGTTGAAAACGAGGCTGTGATGAAAACATTAACGAACTAGAAATGGTGCTCAGAGAACACACACCCCTGCCCATGAATGAATTATGTGGCTCTGTGCGTGTGAGCAGGGCGTGTTTGTATTTCAATTCCCCCTATTGACAATGAATGGGGGGACATTTTTGCTCCCCAAGTCCAAATAATGACTAGAGGTGAATGACCATGTTTGTGCACTTTGTGGATCCGCCCTGGGATTTCGATCCACTCCAAAATTGATTGGGTTCTAAACTGGCCCGTGCTGCACCCCTCACAAGGGTTTCTGTGTGTGTGTGTGTGTGTGTGTGTGTGTGTGTTTGTTTGTTTTGAATGATTTCAACAGAGCGTGCAGTGACCTTTGACTTTGAAGAGTTTCTGTCCCACTCCAGCGACTCTTCATTTCCCCTACTGCCCCTAATGTGATTGATTGATTGATTGATTGATTTTATTTATTTTTAAGACAGGGACAAGGTACAGTAGACATTTACCCTATAGAATAGGGAGAGATGCACTGTACAAGGTTATAGATAAACAGCAAATTTCCACCCGCAGTCCCTGGGCAAATAAATATACAGTCTTAAAATAGTGGGGCAAATAGTACACAGTAGGAAAGTTACAATTATTAAGAACTAGACAGATGTATAGACAGATGGCAAGATAAGTACTGGCTGAGTATCTGTGTGTGTGTGTGTGTGTGTGTGTGTGTGTGTGTTTTGCAAGGCTATCCAATCTGACCCTTCTGACGTTTGAGGAGTCACAGCATCATCTTCTACACGTTCTAGCCCAACAGTGTTAAAGGTACCCAATGTAGTTTTTGACCACTAGTATGCGCTCTAGAGCAAATTTGAGAAGGTGGTCCCCGAATATCGCGTACTACGTCATTGCGTCAATACACGGAGCACATAATAGTGATGTTTCACACATCTTTGTTTTCAAAACATTAGCGAAATATCATTTTGCGAAGAAATTACAAGGTAGGAAAGACATTCAAGTGATTCAACATGTTTATTAGACTACAAGGAACCATATAATCGAGGAATTTCGAAAATAAACAAAGAACTGATTGTTTTGATTCACGTTCCGTTGGGTACCTTTAAGTTTGCAGTAAAACGTCGAGGATCGTACAGTGACAAAACCCCGACACTAACCTTATGTAATGGAAACACTGCATCAAAGTTGTTTTGAAAACATCTAAACAAAACACTACTCTTCACACCATCCTGGAGCTAGTATTGAGTTATCTCCGATTTAACTTCTTTAACGGTATCTGTTTCCATCTCCTCCACAGACTGAAGGAGAAGAGGAGAACGTTATTGTAGAACCAGAGAAACGACCGGCACCTCAGTCCTGAAATGGAACATGTTCTGCCTCTCTAATGAAATCTCAGCGCACTCTAAAAGAATGAGGCTTTTTAATGCCTGAGGGGCCAAAGAGATATGAAATGCTTGTGGCTGGAATGAGAGGCATTTATAGAGCACAGAAGATGTACCAAACGCTCTCTAAAGAACAGAGAGAAGCACGTAGAAGGTTTTTGTTTATTTTTACATATCCATCTTCACAATATGATTTGCATATCATTATGTGTGTTCTGAGGGTCACTCGGTCAAGTGTGAAAATTGGTAGCAACTATCTACTCTAATTGGCAGCAACTATCTACTCTAATTGGCAGCAACTATCTACTCTAATTGGTAGCAACTAGGTACTCTAATTGGCAGCAACTATCTACTCTAATTGGTAGCAACTATCTACTCTAATTGGTAGCAACTAGGTACTCTAATTGGCAGCAACTATCTACTCTAATTGGTAGCAACTATCTACTCTAATTGGTAGCAACTATCTACTCTAATTGGCAGCAACTATCAACTCTAATTGGTAGCAACTAGGTACTCTAATTGGTAGCAACTAGGTACTTTAATTGGTAGCAACTAGGTACTCTAATTGGTAAGAACTAGGTACTCTAATTGGTAGCAACTAGGTACTCTAATTGGTAGCAATTAGGTACTCTAATTGGTAGCAACTAGGTACACTAATTGGTAGCAACTAGGTACTCTAATTGGTAGCAACTAGGTACTCTAATTGGTAGCAACTAGGTACTCTAATTGGTAGCAATTAGGTACTCTAATTGGTAGCAACTAGGTACTCTAATTGGTAGCAACTAGGTACTCTAATTGGTAGCAATTAGGTACTCTAATTGGTAGCAACTAGGTACTCTAATTGGTAGCAACTAGGTACCAGTTAATGTGTTGAACATAGATGTTATTCAGATGTTATTCAATCAGATAATTGTTTTCCTACGTCTTCCTGGAAGTAATTTTTTTCCGTATGGGTCATGATGTTTGCAACAGTATCACAAATAAAGCACATACAGTACCATCATTATTATCACACACACACACACACACACACACACACACACACACACACACACACACACACACACACAACACACACACACCGAGACAACTACAGTGGCATCAGTCAGACACATCCTTTAGTGATGTTTGTTATTTTTTATTGAGATTTGTACTGTGATTATGGTGATTTTCATGACATGTATCATTGCAAAGATGTGCCCCCGCATAATACTAAATCATATTTGTTGCGTCATCGACCCTCGTCATACAGTGCGTCACTGACCCTCGCACCAAATTGGCTTTCAAGAGGGAAGGAAACACTGTGGCTCAGATCTTGGCATTGAGGAGAATCGTCAAGGAGATAAAAAAGAACAAGCTGACTGCAGTAGTGTGCTTCATCGATTTAAAAAAAGGTACATAAGTTTGATGAGGATACTTGCCTATGATGTCCCTCCCCAACTACTCTGGACCATAGGGACCATGAACACGGGTACTTTATTGCAATAACCATCTTGTTCACATACTAACTAAGCAGTGTAACACTCAGCCTCGTAGGGAGACTAAATCCATACAAAGCATACAGCCTCAAGGCTGCATGATGACACACATTTAACACTGAGCTGAACAGCCCTGGGCGGACAAATCAGTCAATAATCATCTTCTACACACATCCCAGCAAACACACAACGTCAGGGAGACGTTCAGATCATGTCTTAATAACGTCCGTCGGTCCTGAACCCCGTTTGTACGTCTGCTGGACCCCTCGATATTCAAACGTCTGGCTTGGACCCCTCTAAGACGTCTGTGGACGTGCAGAACGGGTTCAATATCTGAACGTTAAAAAAAAACATTAATTCTGGCTCCTAATTGGATGTCTTTGGACGTCTGAAAAAGGGTCAGGCTGTTATTCTCATCTGTCTAAGACACCGGTATTAAACTCTCTCAACTCCTGAAATGCCACAACACTCTATCAAACATTCAATTTACCTTGAGTTTATCAGCAGTACTGTAAGTGTGGGGATCCAACCAGAAATGATGCTCCGGCAATTAGGAAGACAGGAAAATTACTAAAATAATGTTCCAGCAATTAGGAAGACAGGAAAATTACTAAAATAATGTTCCAGCAATTAGGAAGACAGGGAAATTGTTAATCACGGTGCTAACAGCTCTCATGTCTAATTATTCCACCCCCTCCGCCGCCATCTCCTGCCCTATTCAATGTCCAGCTGGTATGCTCGTCATGTCCCCAACAACCTCCAGAGGTACAGAGTGACATTTAGAGACACGTGAACATATGCTTTGCACTCAGAGACACTTGACCTTTTCAAACTCTCAATGTTTCTATTCCCGGAGTCCGATAGATACCCCCGTGTCTGCTGTGGATGTCGTAGCATGTCCGTAGAATGTTCTCTCTCCTATGATGCTTTTAGCCTCTCTCACTCTGAAATGTAATTTAATGTAATGTATTTCTTTATAAATGTTCTTAGCCGGTAGACAAACATACCCCAGGAGCTTGCTTGATCGCCTTGTTGAGAGGGGTCAGGGAAGAATTTTTACAGCTCACTTATCTGGCCCCCGGGTGATTACTGTTTTTTTGCTTCCCTCTGGAATATGTAGAGAGTGGGTCGTATGCCCACCTCCCTTGTTCTCTGTAAAGCACATTGTGTTGCCTCTGGGTATGAAATGCGCTATACAAATAAAGCTTTGATTGATTGATTGATTGAATGTTTCTATTCTGATGAGACTGGTTTGTCGGATAATGTTTTTTTCTGCTGATTCTTGTTGCTGGTGGGTACCTCTTCAAAAGACAGAAGTGTGCCTGGTGATGTCCCTGGAGCATTTTCAGATAAACCCTTTGTGGCATGAATGGAAGTGTACTCTGTTCTAGGAGACCACGCCACCCTCAGTTACACGGATGAGGGATCCTACAGCAAAACAGTGACGTCTAGGCAAGGGTAATATCCCCACGTAAGGTGTCCAGAATGACCAGGACTAGAGACTGGTGTACAAAATAATGGAACAGAACTACAATTTCTATGACAAAACCCTCATTCGGAATGACTATTTCCCATATAAACTTGCAGGAAAAACTTTCATTCCGAATGATTTCATTCAGATTATTTCATTCCGAATGAAAAGCCATCATGTAACCAAGCCAGCCAATGTCATGAATTCATACACAATCAGTATCCAACTATAATATGTAGTAGATAGAATTGTATTGAATTAATTGCGTTCAAACAGACTTTTCTAGCAAGTGCTACAACTGACCCCCCTCTCAGTAAATTCACCCCACCTACGGGGTAAGTTGTAACACTCCACTTCCTCCACTTGCGGTGAAATTGTACAGGGATGGTTCATGCAACAATCATGTGTTCATTTGTACCAGATATGTGTATGTTGCTTATATAAAAACGTGATTCATCTAACTCAAATATATTATGAATTATAAATAAATAAATAAATAAATAAATAAATAAATAAATAAATAAATAAATAAATAAATAAATAAATAAATAAATAAATAAATAAATAAATAAATAAATAAATAAATAAATAAATAAATAAATAAATAAATAAAATATTATTATTTAGCTATAACCAAAATGTTTTCGGTTGTTCCCTGCTCTCCCCTACACGTTATCCCCTGGACAGAGATGTGTTTTTCCCCATGAGCTAACAATCACTCCATATCACCCAATCATCTGAGCTAACATGCCGCCTCGTCAATGCACAACATCTCTTAGATTGCACACGTAATAGAAAGGCCATGATTTGAACTAGATAGCGTTCATTATCTCTGCGTTCACCATTTGTCCTGGTCTGCTGCGCAAACCAATGTTCTCCAACCCACAAGACGGCAACTGATCTAAAACTATTATGTGAGCAACAGTGTGAGAAAACAAGAAGCAAAAAAACATAGAATGGGTTTGATACTACACATACTGTAGAAGGGGTTTGATACTAAACATAGAAGGGGTTTGATACTACACATAGAAGGGGTTTAAAACTAAACATAGAAGGGGTTTGATACTAAACATAGAAGGGGTTTGATACTAAACATAGAAGGGGTTTGATACTAAACATAGAAGGGGTTTGATACTAAACATAGAAGGGGTTTGATACTAAACATAGAAGGGGTTTAATACTTAACATAGAAGGGGTTTGATACTACACATAGAAGGGGTTTAATACTAAACATAGAAGGGGTTTAATACTAAACATAGAAGGGGTTTAATACTAAACATAGAAGGGGTTTAATACTAAACATAGAAGGGGTTTAATACTAAACATAGAAGGGGTTTAATACTAAACATAGAAGGGGTTTGATACTAAACAGAAGGGGCTTAATACTAAACATAGAAGGGGTTTAATACTAAACATAGAAGGGGTTTAATACTAAACATAGAAGGGGTTTAATACTAAACATAGAAGAGGTTTGGTACTAAACATAGAAGGGGTTTAATACTAAACATAGAGGGGGTTTAATACTAAACATAGAAGGGGTTTAATACTAAACATAGAAGGGGTTTAATACTAAACATAGAAGGGGTTTGATACTAAACATAGAAGGGGTTTGATACTAAACATAGAAGGGGTTTAATACTAAACATGGAAGGGGTTTAATACTAAACATAGAAGGGGTTTAATACTAAACATAGAAGGGGTTTGATACTAAACATAGAAGGGGTTTGATACTAAACATAGAAGGGGTTTAATACTAAACATAGAAGGGGTTTGATACTAAACATAGAAGGGGTTTAATACTAAACATAGAAGGGGTTTAATACTAAACATAGAAGGGGTTTAATACTAAACATAGAAGGGGTTTGATACTAAACATAGAAGGGGTTTGATACTAAACATAGAAGGGGTTTGATACTAAACAGAAGGGGCTTAATACTAAACATAGAAGGGGTTTAATACTAAACATAGAAGGGGTTTAATACTAAACAGAAGGGGCTTAATACTAAACATAGAAGGGGTTTAATACTAAACATAGAAGGGGTTTGGTACTAAACATAGAAGGGGTTTGATACTAAACATAGAAGGGGTTTAATACTAAACATAGAAGGGGTTTGATACTAATCATAGAAGGGGTTTAATACTAAACATAGAAGGGGTTTAATACTAAACATAGAAGGGGTTTAATACTAAACATAGAAGGGGTTTAATACTAAACATAGAAGGGGTTTAATACTAAACATAGAAGTGGTTTAATACTAAACATAGAAGGGGTTTAATACTAAACATAGAAGGGGTTTGATACTAAACATAGCGGCAAGTCTGTTGGCATTGTAGCACCTGGAAAGATCTTAACAAAATTAGCACTCCTAAATGTGTTTAATACGCTTTAAACGCTTAGTTTGGCTTTTTTTCAGATTCTCTATGGGAAAACTGTAACTGTATGTAGGCTACCTTTCTGTAAGAAACAAAATGTGGAAATATACCCTCAGTTAGTGCCTACAATCTGACAGCACAACTTGAATACCACAGGTCCAGTGTCATCTCAGCCAGACCATTCAGCTGCCATTCTGTTTCAAACCATGAAGGATCAAATAATAACAAATCAAATGAAATCAAACCGTATTTGTATAGCACATTTCATACACAGAGGCAACACAATGAGCTTTACAGAGAGCGATGGGGGGATGAATATAGCTCCTACCCCTAAATTTCCAGAGGGAAGCAAAAAAACAGTTAAAGCCGAAAAAGTGAGCTGTAAAAATTCTTCCCTGACCTTTCTCAATGAGACGATTGAGTGTAGGATTGTATCTTAACTATAATAACCACCACTGGTAGAACATTTACGAGGTTTAATGAAGAATCAGGGAGCAGTACACTATCACTTAGCTAGCCTATCCGTCGCAGTCCGGATGATAACCTTACTACTTCCGTTTACAAACACTGGTAATTGTAGTTCTATAACTAAATAACTATGAACTATGTAGTCTCGTCAGGTCCTACATTGAGCAAGCTCCTGGAAAATGTGTGTGTATTGGCTAAGGACATTTACAGAGCAATAAACATGGGTAAATATTTCATAGGAGACATGACTAACAGTAGAGTAGATAAATAGTTACAGAGATGTTGCCTATTATTATGGACATAATGTGTTAGGTAACCCTGTAGTCCGTAATAGGATATTTAACCCTTTTAACCCTGAAAGTACAGTGACAACATTTTGAATATTAATTGGATTTTCCCTATAATACTAGAAAGCGCAGTTTCTCAGCTTTCAGCAAGTGTTGGAGTGAGGAATTTTTTAGATTTGTTAGATATTTTTTAAATAATATTATTAAATATTTGTTAGATTTTTTTTAAAATGTTGCCGGTGACGTGGTCGTATCGAAAGGGTTCATCATCAGGAAGGAATCATATAACAAAGCATAATAACCACTTAGCAGACAGGCTCCTCCTGTACCTACCTCCTACCTAGTAAAGTAGGTTTAGCCGCTAAGCAGCAGTGGAGAGACAAAAAGCAGAGAGCCCAGAGTAGAAAAAAAGGGCGGGGGGGGGGGGGGGTGGAGGGGACTTGATAGGGACAGCTGGTGACATAGTGGGATGGAGCTGGCAGGAGGCCTCTCCAGGGGGAGCCATTAGGAGGACCTTGGCCGGGAAAAGACCTGGGTGTGGTACGAGAGAGGGAGACTCTAGGGAGGAGGAAGGAACACAGGGTTCATAGCTGCATTGGGTCTTTGCGACAGTTGGCGGGATTTCTGCCCGGATACAGGGTGGCCTGCAGGAGATAGGTGCTTCATAAGTCCCTCCGGATGTTCGGAGCATGGAGACATCCACGCCATCTCAGCCCTCCACCCAAGCGCATTGTGTTGCCTCTGGGTATGAAATGCGCTATACAAATAAAGCTTTGATTGATTGATTGATTGATTGATTGATGACTACTGAGTCAGAGAGAGGAGCTCTTTTTTTCTCACAAAGCAACAATTAAACACATTTAAAATTGTTCAATTCAAAATATACCCACATTTGTTGATATACAAAGCAGCATATAATCTGTTTCACAATGTCTCTCACGTAATCCTAGTCCGGTACGGTCTGATCTCTAACAGGTATGAAAGTTGTCCCATACTGTAGCCTGGTTTATTGCTGCTGAAACTGTCTTACAGTAAAAAACCGTTGTAATACCTCTGCTCTGTGGCATAAATGCCATGCAGTACTGTATGGGCTCACCACTATCTCACCCATGATGCAACACAAAGATTCAAGATCAGTTTATTGGCCATATACATGGCTTACACATAATATAATTTGACTAGTGTATTGGCATTAGGGCTGCACGATTATGACAAAAGATAATAATTGCGATTATTTGCTTCAAAATGGTAATTGCGATTAATAATTGCGATTCATATTTAATATATAATATTCATATATAATAACCAAAATGCTCCCAAATCACGGACGTTGATCCCTTTCTTGCTACTAACTCACTGACCTCGTTTCGCTCATTTTTTCACTACTCACGGCTGCAGGTACTCTTGTGACACTTGTCTTGACCCACTGCTATCTGTCTTCTCAGTGAAATTGTGGGAACGCATGTGATTGGTCAGACAGCATAAGCGCCTGTGATTCGTCCGTGTAGTCCTAGCACACTCAATGCAAGGCGAAATTATTAATCACATTCATTGCGGCCTTTTGCGATTAGTTAATCGCGGAGGTCATAATCGCGATTTCGATGTATTCACGATTAATTGGAATAGGACAGACTGCAGGAAAGGACAGTGCAAATGCAATTACAAAGTACATTGCAATACAAGATACAATACTGTATAACATAAAAATAACATGTGTGCGTAGGTGTGTGCTGACAAGCTTCTTTAACAGAACTTGGAATTGTTGCAATTGTCCCTGTTACTGTCTCCTTGGAAACTGCGCTAGCGAGAGGGAGGGAGATGAGAGCGTGTCTGTCCAGTCCATCAGCAGCCAGAGACGAGCCGGCAGCAGACGAGGACATGAATTAGACGATGTTTTCATAACAGATGCCATATGGGTCTGTGCAGCTGTACTCACTGTAATTATCCGGGCCTGTTTGAAGAATCTGTTGCATTACAAGTTTGTGATTAAGGTTTTTTTCTTTCATGTTGACAGCCAAGTCGTGACAAAAAAGCTAGTTTAGATTTGGGGGCCCGGTTGGCACTGCTCGGTTATTGAAGTTTTGCTTCGGGTGGCTGGTGTTTGCCTCTGAGTGCCCCCTGAGATCTGAGAATTTCACAGGGCTGTTGGCCTCAGCAGGAGCACTGGATTCAACAGGCCAGAGCAGCTCCCTGGTTTTCCACAATGTAAAGTAAAGACAGCAGCTAGGATCATTGGCACCGATCTGCCTAAACTCCATGACATCTACACCACTCGCTGTAAGAGGAAAGCCTGTACCATCATTAGGGACCTCAGTCACCCTGCCCCATGCACTGTTCTCTCTCCTTCCATCCAAAAAACGTTACCGGAGCATCAAGTCACGTACCGCCCGTCTCACTAACAGCTTTTTTCCACAGGCAGTTAGGCTGATGAATCACTGATGCTCCTACTTTTGCTCTATGCACTTTAATGTCTCTTTGTAATGTCTTAATGTCTTATTGTCGTATTTCGTAATGTCTACAGTGCCTTAATGTCTTATTTTGTAAACGTCTCCTGTCATATTGTTGTAATGTCTTACTGTCTTATGTCTTAAGTCATGTCTTGATGTCTGAGAGTGCCGGGCACAGTGCATTTCATTGTATTTTATAAATACACATGACAATAAAAGCCTTGAACCTTGAACCTGAACCTCTTTGAGCGTTAAATGCATTTTTGACAGCTTTTGACTAATATATAATGTGGGAATATGTTTCAGACAGAATACATCAGAATTTGTTTTAATGCCATTGTAGTTTTTCAACATACTAGGAACTTGCTTTCGGGCGTGGTGCATAACATGGAGACAACATTGGACAGGGTGCATCGATGAGACAGGACAGTGCAAACACAGGACAGTGCAAGGAGAAGTACAACATACTAGTGCAAAATAAGATAATATATATGTACACACAGAGTGCTATTATATTATTGGATTTTAAATTTCTTCTACAGGCCTCCGAATTACACCAAAGTGATCTCGGTGAGTGAAACGTCTTATAATATGCCGTAAATAAGGTCCAGGTTGTCAAAAACGAGCATTGTCCTTTAAGGCACCCTCTGGAGATCGGTTGTGTCATGTCAGCTGCAAGCATACATCTAAGATACAAGTCATCTGCGAGTCCCAGAACGACCTTCTGAACCTCCCACACGACTGCTACATTCTGCAGAACAGTTCTATGGTCTTTGCCCCGAAAATGGATCTGCTGGAGGTGCATGTCATTGGTCCTGTAGCTAGTTTGCTCATTTCCAACTATAAGCCTTATTCACCTCAGCTGCCATATTGGTCAGTCTGACGTAATGAGGGGTGCGGATGCGGAAGTGCCCGTTGACTTCAATGTTAAAAGTTCACTGTAAAAACACCACTTCAAGAACCAAAATAGTCAAAATAACAGGCTGAATACACTATCGGGGTTACAAACCCATCATTACCAGACTCTGATGTAACTGCCGTTGTTTTCGCGTTTGGAAATACATGGGAGTGAATGCAGCTGACGGCTAACTGTTGCTCATTCACCGCCATGTATTTCCAAATGCGAAAACAACAGCAGTGAAAAACAATAAGAGTCTGCTAATGATGAGTTTGTAACCCTGATAGTGTATTCAGTCTGTTATTTAGACTATTTTGGTTCTTGAAGTGGTGTTTTTACAGCGAACTTTTAACATTGAAGTCAACGGGCACTTCCACATCCGCAACCCAGACTGACCAATATGGCTGCCAGGTGAATAAGCCTGGGTAGTTAAAATGGAAGATGGAACTGGATGTCCATTCTGGAGCTGATTGCTTTTTGTATTGCCTTAACTGATAACTGTATAAATAAAAGTCAACAAATAAGCTTATGGACATGAAACGTAATTAGAATATTATCAGACACCCTCTTCCAGCACCCTCAGCCAATCAGTACAAAACTGACAGGAAATGATTGTGACAACATGCCCGCGCAAGATGGTGCATGATGACCTGCTATTAGCCACAGATGTGAACCAGCGCTACCACCAGCTTATCGGAGTCAATAGGCACGGTGAACACAGCTGGAAGTGCCAGTCAACCTCACAGTCTGTCTATCTCACTGCTCTGGTCCTGTTAACCTCATAGAGTGTGAGTGGATATGAATAGAGATGGATGATAAAGCGGATGTGGATATGAATAGAGATTTTGAGAGGGATTTTAAGCGAATTGCTTGAAATCTCTCTTAACCCCATGGTAGCTGGTGACTTTCAATTTGTGGCTGTGCCTGCATGATCAAAGCAGATCCCACTGGAAGGTTAATTGAGTTAATTGGTGGTTAATTGAGTTGTAATTGGTGGTTAATTGCTTTGTGGTCATTTGTGTATAACGTGAGGATTCCCATGAGATACCAATGGTAAATGGACTGCACTTATATAGCGCTTTTATCCAAAGCGCTTTATAATGGCCTCTCATTCACCCATTCACACACACATTCACACACCAATGGCGGCAGCTGCCATGCAAGGTACTAACCTGCTCATTGGGAGCAATTTGGGGTTAGGTGTCTTGCCCAAGGACACTTCGACATGTGGACAGGAGGAGGCGGGATTCGAACCGCCGACCCTACGATCACTGAACGACCCGCTCTACCAACTGAGCTACAGCCGCCCCATCCCGCCCAATCAAGACATAATGCAGGGTAGGGGTGCGCCTGTTATACTTGTATAACTGTACTTTATATGCTCTGTATGATGCTGTTTTATTGTTTACTTTTATCTTGTCATTTTAGGATGCCTTTTATAACATCTTGGCCTGGGACCACAGATGAAAATGTCCCTCCTCGCTAAATCTGGTGTATTGTGCGTATGTTGTTGATTGATGTCCCTTGTCCCTGTCCCCTGTCCCTTTTCAAATAAACTGAAATTGAAAATGTGTACACATAACAGTACCCCCCCCTCCCCCCCCCCACACACACACACACACACACACACACACACACACACACACACACACACACACACACACAGGAGAGACATGTCGACAGTCCTACAGTGACCGAGGGGCCGGTTCTACTGCTCCTGTTAGCACCCAGGGAAGAGCCAGACAGAAGGACGCTGTCTCTGGGGACCGCCGGTGTGAGACATGCCTCCAGACTTGACACCAAGGCCTGGTCAACAGGGATGAAACCTCCCAGCTCTACCTTAAGGTCACACATTTAGAAGGGTGTGATAGTTCCGTTTTGAATGGACTCATTCGATTCGCCATCTAGTGTCACCGCTCTGTTAATGCCACCACTTTCATCCTTACCATATTTCATTTGTCAAAAGTGTGAAAGCAATGTGTGCTGACTGAAGAAGGACATGTATAATACAGTCCAGTGCAATTCCATTCAATAGCCTATATAAATTATACTTAATAACTAAAATAATAAAGAAAGAAATAGTGGGAATATCACAAGTTGGGCTAGCTTCTACAAGCTAGCCCACCTACATGTAATAAATCTGTAATTTATAGATCGACAATATTGTAATTTTGAGTTACAGTAAGGATATTATCCTTCAATAAGAGGGGTCAGTCTCTGAAAGCATGACAGGGGTCCATCACAAGGTTGAGACGTCTCCTGCGAGAACTGACAGCTAAGCTACAGGGGCAGAAGCAGCAGGACTAATGTCAGTAATAAACAGCGCCTATAAACACAGGCTATGATAATGGAAAGTAAACAGCTCCCGGGCCTCCCACGCAGGCCTCAGGGGAGATTAGCATAAAGAGTGACAAGCCCCATTAGCGGCAAATATACCAAATGAGCATTTGTAGATTGATGTGCGGCTGCACAGGGTGAGGCCTCGTTGAAACGTAAACAGCTCGTACACACGCGGTGAAAGGAAGGGTGACGATGGAAAGGTCAGTGCGATATTTGTTCTAAATGTAAAGCGACGAATTATGGAATGTATAATACTAGGAAATTAGCTAGGAGCACAGATCTCTGCCGTTGAATGCATTTCAAGCAGGACATGTTTGGTATTGCTGCATTCTTTAGCTTGAGAGCTTTATGTCAGTCCAAACCCCATGTTGATATATGTTTGTTTCAATTCCCCCCATACAATAGGGCAATTCCATGTAAATGTCAACCTCATCATGAAAAAATAAAGTTATACTATACATAACAAAATCACTTTAAAATATATCATCAAGGTCTATATTTTGGTATACTGAATTCATCTGATCAGATCATTTAAGAAATTGCATATTTCCACCCATTACAACAGGTATTAGAGTGATTAAAAAATAACATTTTCAGTTAACCTAATTGTATGAGTTGTTGAAAGGGCATAAGGGCCTATTTTTTCCACGCACACGGGTTCCACAGCCTCTCATGTGGAGATAAGGGGCTTGTAATGCAAGTTGGAGGGGATTTTTCACTCCTGAGACAAAGTCCAATTAATTAATGGAGGTGATGGGGAGCTGTGTTTGGGCAGCACTGCGCGTAGGTAATTATATATATATATAATTTTGCATTAATCTGATAATGGTTCAAAAGCTGTTGTTAGACTGTATTACAGTTACAAGTGTCAGCGTTTTAGAGTGACAAGTGGCTTTATGGGGACATCAATGTACAGCATGGGTTCCCAAACTCCATCAATGTGGGCCTCCCTTCTGAAAACAGTGACACACCCGCGCCCCCCCCAACCCCCCAAATGTGTCCATTTTGCAAGGCAGCGTTAGCTAGCCCATAACGTTACACAGCTAAGTTAGCTCGGTGGCACCTGCTGCTAGTTAACGTTATGACGTTTTCGCACAATACATTCATGCCTGCGGGGGGAGGCTCTCTCTGCACTATCCACACATTTAGGATACATCTCTCCCATTATTTATTTCGATTTTCCGACCTTTAAAATCACGTTTCATTCATAAAAAGCATAGAAAATTCAAAAAATAAAAAATGTTTTCCTTTTTTTTCTTTTTTCTAACCATCCCTCCGCGCCTCCCCTGAGTTTCTTTGGGGCCCCCCAGGGGAGGCCCGCCTCACAGTTTGGGAATGCCTGCTGTACAGTATAGGGCCTAGCCTACAAAGGGGCCTCTTTGAAGCCCTGCTCCGTGATGTGTGTGGAAAAAAAACCTCCCACACAGCTCCAGCGAGCTAACTCTGTTTACTGTGTTTACTAACACTTCTTCCAGGATGAAAAAGATGTCCCCCATCATGTCAACATCCCGCAGAGCTGCGTTAGAACAATCTGAATCTGTATGCTGCTGTTAGGCACAAAGATTTCCCGTGTCGCTGTGGAAAGCTGGTGATGAAAAGGTTGAAGGCAATTTATGGATGTGTGGAGGCGCACGGTGTAACTGCTCGTCTGGGGACTGTAACCACACAGCAGAGCTGGACTATACAGCTTCATCTGGGCTGCAGACATTGTGCACCTTTATACAACGGTTAGTTGTGGTTCTTGATTCTGATTGGCTGGAAGCCGTGTTAAAATACTTTGTAACACACACCTGGGACCGCATATCATTCCATTTTCAGTATTAATGCGCCTCCCATTTGATCCAATGCATTGTAGTTGTTGTTGTTGCTTGGCAACCCATTTGTTAGGGGAACTATTTTGCTCGGCGGAATTGAGGGAATGATGCTTCGTTTTGAATAAAATGTTAATATTTTACATTGCTGTGTGTTTATTTTACACTAAAAGATGTAGTAACCGTTGTATAAGAGCAATAAACCACTTGAGGCCGCGTGTTATAGTGATTTTATAACAGCTAGGGGGGTTTTACTCCGCTTCGCGTCGTGCCTAACAACGCCCCCTAGCTGTTATAAAATCACTATAACACACGGCCTCCAGTGGTTTATTGCTTATTTATAACCACTGGAAAATATCCAGCAAAATATTTCTTATACAGTATTTGATTACCCGCATGTACTCTCCTCTCCTCTTACTCTGAATGTGAGCACTAAAGTGTGTGTGCTTTTTCCTCTTCCCTGTAGTAAAGTCATTTCAGGGCTCATCTGTCTTCTGCCACAGAGCGCTGACCTTCCGCTGTCATGGTAACCTCATTAGGATCACTAACGACAGTTGGCCAGGAACAAAACACAGGCCAGCGTTTGCCTTTCAGGAGAGGCAAAGACGGCCTTCTCCTAACTACATTTCATGTGAACGTTTCATCGGTGTAACTCACTTCTCAGTTATAAATGCCATCCACTCAAGCCATTGAACCGCTGGTAGAGAATGGCTAAGAGTAAATGGAGAAAGGGCAAACTCCCTGAGGACCTTCTTCACTTAATGGTTGATTTTAAGTTAATTAAGTTAAGTTTTGACAGATTTTCCACTTGCAGAAACTTTTTGATGGGTTTTTGAAGGAAATTTGTTCCCAAAGACACAAGTATACCTTCCATAAATTTTCATCAAACAGGATGGAAATGCCAGCATTTCTCAGTAACTATAGCAACCCCTATGGACCAATCATGGTCATTCTTTCTGGAATAGTTACTTATGTCCAGTTGCATCGTGCCAATTTTTTTTTTCTTCTAGATTTGACCATTTCCAGGAAAAGAATAATAGAATAAAATAACAACGGATACAATAGGCTTCCTACTACCGTAGGACCGCTAATAAATAAAATAAATATAATTTTCATTTCCTTGTGTTTTCTACTAGAATAGTCTACTGTGTATTAAGAAACTGAAAGTGTATCGCATCTCAAATAATGCTCCTTCCAACTCCTCCTTCCCTTAGAAGTTATGGCAGTGAAATACCGAACATTGTGTTTTTAGGATAACTGTAAAAAATCGTCTATACTGTGAATTGACCAAACAATGGAGTGTTACATCAACGAATAATCAACATGCGATGAAATCCAGCTATGCAGACACAAAAATGACAGTTTTAAAGATTCCCGTTTGTCATTTGTGTTTTAATTGAGTGTACTGAACAAACAAGCAGAAACATGTAAACAAATAGTCCCGGTAAATCAACAACAAACAACACATTCCATCTAATGGAGCAATGCATTTACAGTAGCCTGTGTGCAGAACAAAAGCAATGAAAAGTGTTTAAAAGCAATGAAACTACAGACTGTCTCGTCACAAACTCACATTTTTGTGCTTGCAGATCTCTCATATTATTTTAATTCTGATCATGAATTGACTAGTGGCTACAATACAGTATTCAATTTACATATACAGTACATTTTCAAAGGGAGATAAAACAACTTTTTCATAGATTCTGTCTGACCTGAGAAAAAGCTTATTCATATCAAACATATATATACATACATAAACTTAAATAATGGTATGACAGCACGTGGATACAGTGTAGGCCTACAGCATATTCAATATACAATATTAGCAAAACAAGAACGAAACAAAAAAAAATTACTATTTTTATACATTCATGCTGGACATACATTAAAATGTTTTGTGTCTCCATTCAACAGAACCATGACCACATTGTCCTCTTGTGCAAGTCCACATCGGGTTGTTTGACATGGTTCTTCACCACTAGCCTGGCGTCGCCATTACGTGACCTCATTCTATTTCACTCCGTAGATCAGTCTGGTCATCAAACGATCGAGTCCCACTCGACCCGATATTGGTCGGGAAAATCATAAACGTTTATTTAATGGGATGGGTTTGATGTACCAATTGTACCCACTTGACGACACTTGACTAGCCCATGTTTCGTTGCTCTGATTGGTTGTAGGTCTATCCAGTTGCGTTCAGAGGCATTTTGGTCTGGCCGTTGATAACGCCCCCTGGGAAATCGAAAATAAACACAGGATTTCCAGACCCTTCTCATTTTTGCGAATTCTGGCGAAGCCAGGCTACTTAAACACAGTAATACACTCAAAGCATCATCTCAAGAGTTGCCTCCACAATAAAATACATTTATACAGTCCGTACCAGTATATCAACATAAACTCAACCATCAAACTGTGGTGATGTATCAGCAATTGAGCTTCTGCCTAGAGCAGAGTAACATAAACGTGACGTTTGGTGCAGTGGTCACACCACTTCCACTGTGACAGGCATGGTGGACGTCCTCATTTCGATCTCGTCCACCGTCTTAGTCGAGGCGTAGCTGGACCGCCAGCGCAGCAGCACGATGCGCTTCAGGTACTCGACCGTGTTGTTCTTCACGCTGACAAAGCAGAAGGTGTTGATCATGCTGTTGCTCATGGCGATGCACTCGATGATGTAGAACGCCACCAGCGAGTTCCTCTGGCGGGAGATGAGCGTGGGGTGGAAGTCTCGGAGGATGGCGAAGCCGTAGTACGGCGCCCAGCACAGGATGTAGGCCGTGAGGATCGCGATCAGAACCACCACCGTCTTCCTCCGGCAGCGAAGCCGCTTCCGAATCTGCTCCGTCTCGAAGCCCGGTACGCTTTTGAACCACAGCTCCCGCGAGATCTGGGCGTAGCACATCGCCATGACCACCACAGGCCCGACAAACTCCAGGCCGAAGACGAACAGGAAGTAGGAGCGGTAGTAGGCCTGCTGGTCCACAGGCCAGATCTGGGCGCAGAACACCTTGTGGGTGGTCTTTGAGGAGCCGCTGTGTGGGTAGGTGGTCTCGGAGGCGAAGTAGGCCGAAGGGATAGAGATGAGGACGGGAACTATCCACACGCCCGTGATAAGACAGTAGGCCGTCTGGAACTTCATACGCGGTCTCAGAGGGTGGACGATGGCCATGTACCTGGAGGAGGTTAGAGAGGGTGATCAGAGTGGACTTAAGCTTCCAGTAACATTTAGAGGTGATTTTAAGGTCCTCCTCCTTATATACAAAGCCCTTAACCTTTTTAATACGACCACGTCACTGGCAACATTTTAAAAATATCTAACAAATAATTAATAATATTAAAAAAATATCTAACAGATCTACAAAATTCCTCACTCCAACACTTGCTGAAAGCTGAGAAACTGCGCTTTCTAGTATTATAGGGAAAATCCAATTAATATTCAAAATGTTGTCACTGTATTTTCAGGGTTAAAAGGATTAATGGGCGAGGACCAAACTACAATACATTGCCGTTATAGACGTCAATAGCGTCATAACAATAACATCCTAGACGTTCCCACCAACAGTCAGAAGAAGATCCAGAGTGCAGTCTTCGTCAATTATGACCCAAAGCTATGGTGCACAGTACCTATAAACATCAGGGAAGCCAGCTTGCTAAATATTTTTTAAAGAAAGCTTAACACGTATCTCTTCAGTTTAGCCTTTAACTAGCTCATTTTGCACTTGCTTGCGAGTTTTTATTTTTATATCTTTAACTTTTTGTTTGCAATTTCAGTTTAGTTTTAATTAGTTTTTAAAGCAGGATTGCTAGTTTAGGTTTGTTTTAAATTTTTGAAAATGCTTAATTTTAGTTTAGTTTTTATTAGTTTCAGTATCAGTTTTAGTTTTTTTTCTTCTCATGAGATTATTCTGATCTCACAAGCTCAAGTTGTTTCACTCCATGGAAAACAAACCATCTCATGTCAGGTTACTTCTGTACATGGGCACAGCAAAAGAAACCAGGCCAGGTCAAGCCTGGCTTATGTGCGTTGGCTGCCTTGTTTCTATGCGGGACTGGTAGGACGGTAATGTCTGATAAATAAAGATGGGTCTTGTCACCTGGACACATCAGTTCCAATGCTTCCAATGCTAATCCAGCACAATGAGAGCGCGATAGCCAGTAAACTCATGGGCTCACAACAACTAGCAGCAGTTTCCATAACATTAATGGTAGCGGTCAGTGGCTAAAGCAGTTACACTGATGATTCCTGTAATGTTAGCTATTTTGCTGCAATGGGTTCAACTTTTGTTTCTGGATAAAGGTCATGACTCGCTGTTTTGCACTTCCCTTTAGGTGGTGAATAAGTAGACCAAGACACAGTGGGTTATTTGGACATCTACTAGGATCTTGATATTATATTGATATGAAGATATAAAAGTAAAGTATTTGCCTATAGAACCAAATTGTAATTCAAACGGTTCTTAGTAACCTAAGTGTAGGCAGACTTGAAAGGTCAATTGTAATAATATCATGAATGAACAATTGTAAACATAGTACTCAACAGAATAGGTAATACTCCAATATTGATTGAAACTTTTCCTAAATGCTTTATTAAACATACAGACATGCACATTAAAAGTAGCCATAAGTTGTTATTTTGCATGTGCTCTCAGGACATGTTGTGGTTGTGACCATCTTTGTAAAGAAGAGAGGCATGTAATGCACATGTATACAGTAGTACAGAGTCAGTTGTCTATTGTATCGACAAGGTGTTCAATTGCTCAAGTGTTGTCAGGTGTTGGTTCGAGTGTTCGAGTGGTGCATAGTCAGTTGTCTATTGTATAGACAAGGTGCCACGTGTTCACTTGTTGGTCCAGGGGGTGGCATGGGTGCCATTGTTATAATTAGAGTGAGGGCCTATGTATAGTACAACCAGAGTACTATAAACAACTGACTCTGCACCACTGTACACTCGAACCAACACCTGACAACACTTGAGCAATTGAACATCTCGTCTATACAATAGACAACTGACTCTGCACTACTGTACACTATCACTTGAATCAACACCTGACAACACTTGAGCAATTGAACACCTTGTCTATACAATAAAGAACTGACTCTGCACTACTGTATACTACTGTACAGTATACTTGACATGTTATGTAATTGCACTGCCTGTATCATGGACACAGTCACAGCCATCCATGATCAGATACTGCTGTCTGGCCATGTCCTGTCCGGGTGGGGCTTGCACCTGAAGACCATCTTTGGGGGGGCGGGACATCAGCGTTGCACAGCAGCCGACACCTGACTGGTGTTGCATCACTGGTGTTGCATCATTCTCTGGCCTCAACCACACCAGGCATCCCTAAAATAGACCCGTTTGCTTAGGTGAGTGAAGTTTCAAACTCATCAGTTTTATCTGACACTTGTAAATATGAGCGCCTCTCCCAACTAGGCCGACACCGATTTATTTTGACGGCAAAGTGAATGGACCAGCAAAGGACTGTTGTCATTTCAACCAGACATTCCAGTGAAACCAGGTAGTCAAAATAACTTACCTGATATAAAATGGGCACCGCAAACGCGGGCATTTCTGATTATCTCCTCAGTCTTCCTCTGCTACTGTTTCAAGAATGCGCGCGCATACTTGTGCTGACTAGGCTGTAAAAGGGTCTATAATTAACCGTTACATAACTTCTATAACATCCAGTGACAAAATGTATGTCCACATTGAACTCACAATCGTCGCGGTGATAGGCAGCGCACTATCCACTCGGCCACCGCTGACATGGGTAATCTGTGGAATCTTTTTCTTTTGATGTTCTGGGACCACTGCCTCTTGTGGTAGCAACATAGAACTGCAGGTCAACAACTCGCCGGAAGTTGAGGCAGGGAGGGAGCGACAAAAAGGGATTCCCTCTTCTTGGTGTGTTGGCTTACAGCCAACACACAAAAATGGAGGATAGATTTCATATCCACCCAAAATACTAGACTTGTGTTGTGTATGAAATGAAAAAGAATAAAACTAAGGACATTTTCTCTATAATTTTTGTTTATTTTAGTGAGTTTTGTAAACACACAGTTTTAGTTAGTTATCATTTTTTGTAAAGCCTATTTTTTATTTTTTATTTCAGTTAACTAAAAAAGCACACACACACATACACACACACACCAGCCATTACAAAATCATCAAAGAGCTAAAGGACCCACCTGTCGATGGCGATGGCCAGCAGTGCGTTGGTGGACACATAGAGAGACACCGTTCGGAGATAGTTAACGGAGGCGCACAGCACCAAGCCGTGGTCCCAGGACAGCTGCTTCACCACGTAGTAATCCACCAGGAACGGACAGCACACCACCGCCACGATGAAGTCTGAGATGGCCAGGTTGGCGATGAGCAGGTTGGTGAGATTACGCAGTTTCTTGTAACGTGCCAGCGTGGCGATAAACAGGATGTTCCCCACTCCGCACACCAGCATGATGCAGATGAGGACCACCCCGATGACGATGGTGGCTAGGAAGAAGGCCTGGCCTTGCGTGGTGTCTGGCATCTCGTCATCGGAGACGGTGTAGTCCATGCCGTACTGATCCAGGAACTGGTCCTGCTCGCTCCCGGGAATGTGGTCCTGCGTCTCGGATGAGTACGCCACCACCAAGTGGCTGATGTTCGGGTCTCCCATGGTGCACCGTACCCAGCTTCTAGTTTTCAACTAAGACCGACTCTCAGTCAGATTGGATTGATAAATCCAGCTCTGTAACGACAAAAACAACAATTATGTTTATGACACTGCTGCAATGTTAATTTAATCCAGGAAGTAGTTAATGTCGTGTCATCATGACAGGTGGAGGTGCTTGAAGCAGGATGTTCCCTGTAACGACGGAAAGAGTCCATTCAGAGAGCCGATCAGCATCCTCATCCTCATGACTGACAGAGGGAAGAGACACAAAGGGATGAGACTTCATTCAGAGAGTCAATCAGGATCCCCATGGATCACAGAGGGATGAGACTTCATTCAGAGAGCCGATCAGCATCCTCATCCTCATGACTGACAAAGGGATGAGACACAAAGGGATGAGACTTCATTCAGAGAGTCAATCACCATCCTCGTGACTGACAGAGGGATGAGACATCATTCAGAGAGCCAATCAGGATCCCCATGGATCACAGAGGGATGAGACTTCATTCAGAGAGCCATACAGCATCCTCATCCTCATGACTGACAAAGGGATGAGACACAAAGGGATGAGACTTCATCCAGAGAGTCAATCAGCATCCTCGTGACTGACAGAGGGATGAGACTTCATTCAGAGAGCCAATCAGGATCCCCATGGATCACAGAGGGATGAGACTTCATTCAGAGAGCCATACAGCATCCTCATCCCCATGACTGACAGAGGGATGAGACACAAAGGGATGAGACTTCATTCAGAGAGTCAATCACCATCCTCGTGACTGACAGAGGGATGAGACATCATTCAGAGAGCCAATCAGGATCCCCATGGATCACAGAGGGATGAGACTTCATTCAGAGAGCCATACAGCATCCTCATCCTCATGACTGACAAAGGGATGAGACACAAAGGGATGAGACTTCATCCAGAGAGTCAATCAGCATCCTCGTGACTGACAGAGGGATGAGACTTCATTCAGAGAGCCAATCAGGATCCCCATGGATCACAGAGGGATGAGACTTCATTCAGAGAGCCATACAGCATCCTCATCCCCATGACTGACAGAGGGATGAGACACAAAGGGATGAGACTTCATTCAGAGAGTCAATCAGCATCCTCGTGACTGACAGAGGGATGAGACTTCATTCAGAGAGCCATACAGCATCCTCATCCCCATGACTCACTCAGAGAGAGATGAAAGTTTATGAGTATTCATCAAATGATGATTATAGAGGAGGACATCTGAATCAAGGATGAGTGACCATACATCTCCTCACTTATGCTGTTGACATCATTGATGAGATACGGGGATAAAGCCGCCTCAAGTGCCTTCACAACTAATGGATTTTCTTTTCCTGCTCACCAGTTTTTAAATTGGACCATGGGTTGTTGATTCACAGCTCACCCACTCCTCTCCGTCAATGAAACACTTCTGTTTAACGACCAAATATTAGATCGGTTATAAAACCAGTCAACTCAGCTCACGTGGATGAGCGATGTCACAAAGAATTGTAACCTGACAATAAAACAAGCACAATGAAGCTCACAGAGAATTGAGTATAATAGCATAGTTTCAATGCTCAACTGAAATAAAATGGCCACCACTTAATGCATAATGCATACTATTCAACAGGCTACACACTCTCCACACAGTTGACCTCTAAAGAACGCCTGTGTGTGTGTGTGTGTGTGTGTGTGTGTGTGTGTGTGTGTGTGTGTGTGTGTGTGTGTGGCCTACATTCTTGTTTGGATAGACAATAATCCCCACCCATAAGTAAGATTTTTTTTCTTTTCAATTAGTAATAAGTATGCATATAAAATAAGTAAATAAGTAATCTAGCCCACATGAACATGGGGAATAGCCTATATTTTAACCGTTCTGTATAGTGGATCGTAAAATGTATTGACGTTGGTGGAGACAAATCAACAAATGTTTAAATTATGCTCAAAGCGTCTCTAGAACCACCCCACCTCCTCGGGATTAATATAGAGTTAATAATGTCATAATCGCAGCTATGTACTGTAGATACTGTATCAGGTCAGCTGTAAACTGAGTCTACATGCATTTCTCTTACAAATAGAGGTACAAAACATGAATGCAAGTGAGACAGCTATTCAATTGTACTATATATAATAAATATATATAATAAATAGTTCATCCTTCACAACCACAGCATTTGCAACGGACACTCCGTCATCAGACGACGTAAAACGAAAAGTAAAATTAAATGAATCAAAGTCTGTTTCACACTCACTGTTCTCTGCGCTTTGGGCGATCCTCTCCATCCCCTCACGCGCCGGTGGTGCTCCCTGCGCGCGCGGCGTCTCGAGCCTGTCGTCTCCCTCTGAGGAGATGACCGTCACGAGCCTGCTGTCTCCCTCTGAGGAGATCACCGTCTCGAGCCTGTCGTCACCCTCTGAGGAGATGACCGTCTCGAGCGTGTTGTCACCCTCTGAGGAGATGACCGTCTCGAGCCTGCTGTCTCCCTCTGAGGAGATGACCGTCTCGAGCCTCTCGTCTCCCTCTGAGGAGATGACCGTCTCGAGCCTGCTGTCTCCCTCTGAGGAGAAGACCGTCTCGAGCCTGCTGTCACCCTCTGAGGAGATGACCGTCTCGAGCCTGCTGTCACCCTCTGAGGAGAAGACCGTCTCGAGCGTGTTGTCTCCCTCTGAGGAGATGACCGTCTCGAGCCTGTTGTCTCCCTCTGAGGAGATGAGCGTCTCGAGCCTGTTGTCTCCCTCTGAGGAGAAGACCGTCTCGAGCGTGTTGTCTCCCTCTGAGGAGATGACGCAGAGCACCTTTGAGAAGTGGATTTGCTGTTGAAAAAAAAAGATAATACGATTATTGATTTACTTGGTGATGGAATATTAAAGTTAAGGTTCAAGAGTCAGTGTCAGTCCAGGTGTGAGGGTTCGGTTTTGCGAACATATTCTTCAAGTCTAAACCCGCCCGGTAATATGCAAGTGTTAAAAGAAAGAAAAAAACTCCCTAGCGACAGATTCGAGATGTAATTCGGTGACAGTTTTTTTTTTCTCCAGATTTTCATGAAACTCGGTAGAGGGGTGTAACATATGGGCCAACTTAGAACCTATTACATTTTGGAGCGGATCTGAATCACAGGGCGGATCAACAAATTAAAACAAAGCTTTGAACGTAGCCAGCTCCATGTGTGGGGCCACTTAAGACACCGGGTTTGGACTACGGTGTGTGCCGGTGGGGGGCGGAGCACCGCCCTCTGCCAGCTGTGACCCGAGAGGGGCGCCACAAGCCACCCAAACATAGCCGCCCACCCAAACATTCATCTCCTTTCAACGGGGGATTGAAATTACTAGGCTATATCTCGGCATAGGGAGGTCACAGTGACACAGGGGTTCGACTGGCATAAAACTCTTGACCTGATGAATGCAGCAATACCAAACATGTCCTGCTCACACACACACGCACACAGAGCCACGAAATGCATTATGGGCAAAGGTCTGCTCTCCATTTCTATTTTTGGTTTGTTCTGTTTTTACTAGACAGGCTACAAGGTGAAATTGAGACCATACCTCTGCTATTAGAGTTCACTTCTCATAAGTGCTGTATTTTAATGAATCAAACCTCCAAGCCAGCCGTGGGGCGGCTGTAGCTCAGTTGGTAGAGCGGGTCGTTCAATGATCGAAGGGTCAGCGGTTCGAATCCAAGCTCCGACTGTCCACATGTCAAAGTTTCCTTGAGTGAGACATCTAACCCCAAATTGCTTCCAATGAGCAGGTTAGCACCTTGCATGGCAGCTACCGCCATTGGTGTGTGAATGTGTGTGTGAATGGGTGAATGAGAGGCCATTGTAAAGTGCTTTGAGTGCCATTGGTGTGTGAATGGGTGAATGAGAGGCCATTGTAAAGTGCTTTGAGTGCCGCTAAGGTGGAAAAGCGCTATACAAGTGCAGTCCATTTACCATCCATTTTCTTCTTTCCTTATCTCATTCTCCTGCAGATGATGTGGAACTGTGACGCCGAGCCAGTGGATAACATTCCTTTCTTCTCTCTATCAAGCAGATATAGAACACTATTACTGTGATACCAGAACCCAGAGCGATATGAGAACTCTTGTCATAGTCCTATATGTTCTCCTCTGATCCCATGTTCTCAAACAGGTTCCACCAAGAGGTTCAATTTAGACCCCAAAACAGCAGCCTCTGGTCGATGCTAGAGAAGGGAATACAAATATTTTATAGGCCTATGACCAGGATGTTGATTTGATTTGATTTGATTATTATTTTTTGCTTCCCTCTGGAATATGTAGAGAGTGGGTCGTATGCCCACCTCCCTTGTTCTCTGTAAAGCGCATTGTGTTGCCTCTGGGTATGAAATGCGCTATACAAATAAAGCTTTGATTGATTGATTGATTGATTAGGGTATGTTAGCATTCCATTATATTACGGAAGCAATCGGCAAAATTATCACCCTGATCAGCAAAGTATGAAATACTCTCCAAGTCCTCTCCATCCTTAGAGAGAAGTGTAATTCAGTAATGTCCTTCTTCCTTCTGGTTCCTCTCAGATCTGTTAGTGACTCAAGTGGGACCCATCGACTACAGGAGCCGATAGCTTACCTACTGCATACACCGCTCTGCAATCATACTTTATTTATAATCTTCATATATTGATGAATTATGTGGCTAATTTCTGTTGTGGTCTACCCAGCAAACACGCAACGTCAGGGAAACGTTCAGATCATGTCTTAATAACGTCCGTCGGTCCAGAACCCCATTTGTACGTCTGCTGGACCCCTAAATATTCAAACGTCTGGGTTGGACCCCTCTAAGACGTCTGTGGACGTGCAGAACGGGTTCAATATCTGAACGTTAAAAAAAAACATTCATTCTGGCTCCTAATTGGATGTCTTTGGACGTCCGAAAAAGTCAAAAAAGACATCTAAAAGACGTCTTTTAGACGTGTCTTTGCTCAGTGGGTAGCGAGGAAGAGGGACAGCACTGTGAGAAGATAGCATATTTAACATGCAGTGTAGTTCTCTTTCTATTCTCTCTGGAGGAGCATCGACCAAAATGTCTAGAACCATCCATCCAGCATGACAGCGGGAGGAATCGATCCTCGTTTGTGAAAGACACAGGGCTGTTATCGTCGCGAGATTGCTCTACATGCTCTCCGTTGCTCAAACCTACAGGAGGTTATGACTGATCTACAGTCAGTGGATTTCTCAAGGCCCACGCCCTAATAGACTTGCTTTCGGAGCCAGTGGTCATATGTCCCCAAATGTCAAAAAATAAATAGTCTTGTTGTTGGTTCCTGCTAGTTTTATCGCCCTCTTAAACACATAGGTCTCTGTTTCTCTCCGGCCTGGACACAGGCTGTCAGTGGAGCCAAGCAAGCTTGACCGCCGCAATAAACACAAAGCTTTCAAGAACATGGCTGCTCATTTCCCCACCCGGCAGCCCCCTGATCCCTCCTACAGCCTCAGGACTTATTACCCCTCATAACGGATATGCTGCAAGAGGGTGAAGACAGAGCAAAGAGGTGCGAGTCCATCTAATCCAAACCCAGTGGGAGATAATCCACAAGCACAAACATCTACGAGTCCATCTAATCGAAAGCCAGTGGGAGATAATGCACAAGCGCAAACATCTACACCCTCCGAACAGGGTCAATGCAGTAAGCTTCTTTATGCAGTGGTAGGGGATAGAAGTCAATGGTACTGTACGGCTATTATAATGAATTTCATACAGATATATATATATATCTGGGCTTTAAATGTGAGGAGACTGCTTGCTGGCTGGCCTATTGTTTGGTGTGTGATGCTGACTACGCACTGTGCTGTTCATTATATCATTGATAATAAAAAATAAAGCTTTATTGATTGATATTCCTACGTACTGTACCATAATGACCTTTCATTCGGGATTCTGTGGACTTTCACACTAATTGTTTGAACATCTTGTATTGCTTGTGTTATTTCTCTCTCTCTGTCTCTTTCTCTCGTTGTGTGTGTGTGTGTGTGTGTGTGTGTACACTGACTGGTAAACACTATATTTGAACAAAGCAACTACGGTAGATTTATATTTTTTCGGTCAGAGTACTCAGTCATGGCATTGTTTTTTTTTTGGTATATACGTATATACATATTATTTGTATCATATGTGTATCATATATGTGTATCATATGTTTTTGTATGATACACAAAACATACTGTCTGGCCCTTTAAGTGTGTGTGTGTGTGTGTGTGTGTGTGTGTGCAATTCATTCAAAGATCGAGAAACAGATATTTCAGTGCACCCATCTGCAGTTAGAGCTTCCTGGATGACTGGCTCACTGCTCTCTGGACCACAGCTTTCCTAGGGACAGAAGTGAATTGCTGACATAATGATTGTAGCATGTTCCCCATTTTGAAACTGGCCTCCAGATCTGTCCATGGTGACCCAGAGTTGACCATCCGGCCATCACACACCCTCCGGTCGAGGGATGTAATGACAAACACACACATCCACACAGAACGAGAGAGGGAGAAATAACCAGAGGCACTGCTTTGTTCCGAATTTGTCTCTCTGACACTTTCTTGATTCAATTTGACATTGTGTGACTTTCCGAGATATTAAACGGTTCAGAAACGCCCACCAAAGGTCAAACACCTTTATCTCATCACATAAAAAATCAACCACATACCTGCTGGCCAAAGAACATTTCATTACACATTACAATGAAATCACCGTGAAAGCAGGCCGTCAGCCTGCACTGTGAATGGAATTAATATCGCCGGGGACATTAGTTCCCAGATTAATTTGTGCTAAACAAAATGATTCCTCTCAACCCAACTGAACCCAGATATTTTGTCAGTTTTTCAAAGTGCTGTCATTGTAAATCAATGGCTAATGCCAGCTGGTGTAATTGGATATGAGCAGAATACATTATGAAGAGCAATTTAACACACAGGGCTAACTTAATCCTACTACTGGCACTGAAGACCTACTGTAGCCAGTTTGCTCACGTGTTCAGGTTATAGGTCAACTTATAGGTAAACATTTTCCTCTGGTGGTGACTAGTAAATGTTTATGTCCCATCCAAATTGCACAGGCTGCTATATTTGTCACCGTCATGTGACATGGCATCTGTCCAGCGTTCCCCGCTGGCCTAAACCAAACAGGGATCTAGAACCTCGACCGCACACAAAGGAACCCTCTCATAATAGTCTGTTTGACACAACAGTTCTCTCTCCACCCCCCTGCTTTTTCTGCAGTGTCATCAATGGCTCAGCTTTTTGAAAGCTCAGCCACGTGCGGTCTCTGGAAGGCCCCACGCGCCCAGCTCGCGCGGACGCGGCCAGGGCGGGAGTTTTTCCCGGGGCTATTACGAGTCCGCCCGGCGCGAGCCAGCGTTTAGTCTAGCATGCGACACCCGAGGGTGAACAGCCGAGTTTTCACACACTAAAGGTGCCGAAAGGGGGACCACCACTCCAGGGATACCACCGAACCCAGGGAGACCAGCACTCCAGGGATACCACCAAACCCCCAGGCAGCGGGGAAACGTTTTTTTTACCTCAGCAGCATGTTTAAGACCAGCTACCTGCGCGAGGTGCGCAAGGAGAAATATCAGCGCTCCGACGTGTTCGAGGAGGAGCCGTCCGATTATGAGCCGTCCAACCCGGAGCAGTCGGCGGGGGCGTCCGCCATCCAGGGCTGGGAGAACCTCCAGGACCTCAACAGCCGTTTCGCCCGGTACATCAACCGGGCGCGGGTCCTGGAGCAGAGCAACGCCGTGTTCCGGAAGCAGCTGGAGACGCTGCAGCGCATGGAGGAGGCCGGCGGGCTGGAGGAGGCGTTCACGCAGCAGATCGGTCTCAACCGCCAGCGGCTCCGGGAGCTGTCCGCCGACCACGCCAAGCTCAACCGCGAGCTGAGCGACGCCTGCCGCATGCTGGACGAGTACACCAACAAGTGAGTGTGTGTGTGAGGGTGTGTGTGTGTGTGTGTGTGAGTGTGTCAGCACAAATTGTGTTACATGTATGTTTACCTCAGAAGAGCTCAGAAGAGAACACCCATAGAAAAAAGATCGTAACAGATCATTAAAGTCGCACTGAAATGACAAAAGCATTCTGTCCCATTTTGGTTATAATTGGTCATAGTGTTCACCTATTCAACGATGTATGCCAAAAAATGTACACAATTCTATACAAGTATATAATTTCTTACTTCCTGGAAAACGCTAGGTCACGTGCAATGAGGACAACAGGTACCTTAGATTTTAGGCCAATAATCTCACGACATCCACCCGTCAATCAACGCTATCCTTCTATCGAATCTGTCTAAAGTTCTTAAAACCCGTCCACTTGTCAATGTTCCAATCAAATTCCTCTAAACATATGTCCCACCCTCATAGCTTGTTTGCGTCGGAAATACGTCAAACTACGGAAGTTAGATGATCTCAAACGTCCGTTTCTGTGCGACTTTGAGTGACCACTGCGGTTGAACAGGTGCTGACTTAGTGCTAGATTGCAGATCTGAGGTCTGTGTCCATGGGATGCTCGGTGAAAAAGTGCTTTTGATGAGAGCCAGGGACGATTATGGGTATATAAGCATATATGTAAAAGAGGTTGTTCGGTTCAGCAACCGTGTGTGGATTTTGTCAATTAAAATCTTACTTGGTTTAGTTTATATTTCAAAGAACACGCTG
>NC_140267.1:2877997-2885497 GCF_949987555.1 Borostomias antarcticus | reverse complement strand
GAGAGCGAGAGACACTGTACAGAGAGAGAGGGACAGAGAGATAGAGGGAGAGAGAGATAGAGGGAGAGAAAAGGAGAAGGAGAGAGAAGGAGAGAGAGAGATACTGTACAGAGAGAGAGGGAGAGAGAGATAGAGGGAGGGAAAGGGAGAAGGAGAGAGAGGGAGAGAGAGAGGGAGAGAGATAGAGGGAGAGCAAGGGAGAAGGAGAGAGAGGGAAGAGAGAAAGAAGGGAGAGAGCAAGAGATACTGTACGGAGAGAGAGAGAGAGAGAGAGAAAGAGAAGGGAGAGAGCGAGAGACAATGTACAGAGAGAGAGGGAGAGAGAGAGGGAAGAGAGAAAGAGAAGGGAGAGAGCGAGAGATACTGTACAGAGAGAGAGGGAGAGAAAGATAGAGGGAGAGAAAGAGAGAAGGAGAGAGAGAGAAGAGAGAAAGAGAAGGGAGAGAGCGAGAGACACTGAACAGAGAGAGAGAGAGAGAGAGAGAGAGAGAGGGAGAGAGAGAAAGAGAAGGGAGAGAGCGAGAGACACTGTACAGAGAGAGAGAGGGAAGAGAGAGAGCGGGGTCATGCGGGTGGGGGACGTCTAGTTTTTACTCAGCAGGCTCTTCAAACTCCTCTCCACCGCCTCGTCAAGCTCCGCCTCCAGCTCCTCCTTCTTGGAGATGGCCAGCTTGGACTGGTAGTCGCTCACGACCTGGTCTATGTAAGGGGCGCTCTGCGTTCCGTGCAGCATGAGCGTCCACTCCTTCAGGACGCCCCTCTGCTCCTCCTCCTCGCCGTGGAAGCCCACCTCCAGGCGCCAGGCGCCGCGGGGGTCTTCGCCCCAGGTGTGTGTGGTCATAAAAGGCCACTTGTCGAAGCCCACCTTGGCGTCGTCGTCCCGGGGCCTCCGGCTCAGCAGGATGGACTTGGTGCCCGTGGGGGAGGTCATGTTGACGTTGAGGTCGCCGCGGCGGCTGGCGTTGACGGTGATCACCGCCTGGACGTGTTCGAGGTAACGGACGAAGTTGTCCTTCCCCTGGCAGGCGTCCGTCTCGATGGTCAGGACGACCTTGTCGCCGGACTGGATCTTACTGTGGAGACGGGGGGGGGGGGGACAAGGAGAAGAGCTGTGAGAGAGGGATGGAGGGAGGAGAAAGGAAAGAGAGAGAGGAAGAGAGAGAGAGAGAGAGAGATAGAGGTTGAGAGAGGGACAGAGAGAGAGAGAGAGAGAGAGAGAGAGAGAGGGAGGGACAGAAAGAGAGATAGAGGTTGAGAGAGAGACAGAGAGAGAGAGAGAGGCATGAGAAAGAGCGAGAGAGAACGAGAGGGAGGGACAGAAAGAGAGAGGGAGAAGGGAGAGAGAGAGAGGAAGAGAGAGAGAGATAGAGGTTGAGAGAGGGACAGAGAGAGAGAGAGAGAGACATGAGAAAGAGCGAGAGAGAACGAGAGGGAGGGACAGAAAGAGAGGGAGAAGGGAGAGAGAGAGGAAGAGAGAGAGAGAGAGAAAGAGAGAGATAGAGGTTGAGAGAGGGACAGAGAGAGAGAGAGAGAGAGGCATGAGAAAGAGCGAGAGAACGAGAGGGAGGGACAGAAAGAGAGAGAGAGAAGGGAGAGAGAGAGAGGAAGAGAGAGAGAGAGAGAGAGAGAGAGAGAGAAAGAGAGATAGAGGTTGAGAGAGAGAGAGAGAGAGAGAGAGAGAGAGAGAGAGAGGCATGAGAAAGAGCGAGAGAGAACGAGAGGGAGGGACAGAAAGAGAGAGGGAGAAGGGAGAGAGAGAGAGAATGAGAGATAGAGGTTGAGAGAGGGACAGAAAGAGAGAGGGAGAAGGGAGAGAGAGAGAGGAAGAGAGAGAGAGAGAAAGAGAGATAGAGGTTGAGAGAGGGACAGAAAGAGAGAGAGAGAGGCATGAGAAAGAGTGAGAGAGAACGAGAGGGAGGGACAGAAAGAGAGAGGGAGAAGGGAGAGAGAGAGAGAATGAGAGATAGAGGTTGAGAGAGGGACAGAAAGAGAGAGGGAGAAGGGAGAGAGAGAAGGACAGAGAGAGAGACGGAAAAAGGAAAGTTGACACAGACAGAGGCGGAGAGTGATGAAGAGACAGAGGGATGGAGAGATTTGATATTTACTCTCCTCCACCTCTCCCTTTCTTTCTCTCTCTCCTCTCCGAGGGCTCCAGATATTACGTGACCTACTTAGTATTGGCGCCATGGCCAAGCCATGACAGATGTACCGCCTACTTCTTCACCATGAAATCATTCTGCCACCTGGGCGAAGCTGCTCGCTTTTACTGTTCGTCGTTACACAAAACTCTTAGTCTGTGATATTTCCCTCTCTTACAGATCCAATGGTTTTCTTAATAATAACGACTTTACCGTCACTCCCCTTGTCACTCTTTTAGAGGTTGTTTCTATTCGTCCTTGGAAAGTAGAGGTTAAAAAAACACCGTCGTTATTTATCTTTCAAAATGGCAGACTTCTGAGAGGGTGTTGGCTTTTAGGGTGCCTGGAGGAGGAACTCTCTGAAGAGAATCTTTCAAATGTCGAACTTCTACTTGAACGAGCGAACCGCCGTGGCGTTCGTATGAACGAATCCACGATTTCGGATCGTGTGGGAGTGGAGAGAGAGACACGGAGTCGGAGCACGGCGACTTCCATCAACAAACATAATGGCGTCTGGCGCTTTTCCACTGGCGCGTTCCCAGGGGCGTCGCAACAACAGCGGCCCCTGACTACGTGAGATTTCAAGTACTTTCTCTCTATTGTCAATGTTTAAAAGAGCAGGAGGGAGAAACCGCCTTGTGAAGAGGCTCGAAAAAGAGTCGAGAGACACGTGCACACGACCGCCAAACGTACTGTACATACTGTACGACACAACGCACTCACACGTCACGCCGCACACGCCACATACACACTCAAATACACGCTACACTTTACACATTGCCAAATGTGCCAAATTAAATTCCTTTATTGAAAACACACACCAGTATTTGCCATGTCTCTCCTATGATGCTTTTTTAGCCTCTCTTACTCTGAAATGTAATTTAATGTAATGTATTGCTTTATAAATGTTCTTAGCCGGTAGACAAACATACTCCAGGAGCTTGCTCCATCGCCTTGTAGAGAGGGGTCAGGGAAGAATTTTTACAGCTCACTTATCTGGCCCCCGGGTGATTACTGTTTTTTTTGCTTCCCTCTGGAATATGTAGAGAGTGGGTCGTATGCCCACCTCCCTTGTTCTCTGTAAAGCGCATTGTGTTGCCTCTGGGTATGAAATGCGCTATGCAAATAAAGCTTTGATTGATTGATTGATTGATGTACAGTAGCTAATTAGCTCATAGTAGTTAACAGATCATTCTCACAGGCTTATTTTCTAAGAATGGACGCCACTAACTTACTCACCCTACACTTAGACTCCAAGATTTTGTCCTGATGAATTTCAATCTGGACTTTGAGGCGTTTGTGCCTTCCGTATACATCGCCTCACACTCGTACGTCGTCACCTGCTCCGTCCGAAATCTAAATCTCATGGATATAACCTTGTGTAAAATTCCAGGACTTTCTGTAGAGCTCTCTTAGACAAAGTAGTGGCGTTTGGCAAATGAGATACGGCAATATTGTCAGAAATCCTTGAGAGAATCGTCAGGTACTGTAGGAGCTCTTCAGTAGACATTATTAATAATATTAAGCTTGTGGGGCATAGCAACAGTAACTAGGAGGGCAGGACTTGTCGCCTGAGTAGAAACGGTTTATTGTCTGTCGACCTCTGAGACAGGAAGCACCGATCTGGTGAAGGGTACAAAAAAATTCAGCATCATCGAAGGTCCCAACGAGCACAGTGGCCTCCATTATTCAAGGGGAGAAGAGCCTTGGTCAGGGAGGTGACCAAGAACCCGACGGTCACTCTGACAGAGCTCCGGCGTTCCTCTGTGGAGATGGGAGAAGCTTCCAGAAGGACGACCATCTCAACCACTCCACCAATCAGGCCTTTATGGTAGAGCGACCAAACGGAAGCCATTACTCAGTAAAAGGACACTTAGAGCTTGTCAAAAGGTACCTAAAGGACTCAGGAAACAAAATGATCTGGTCTGATGTAACCAAAGCCCTTTACACACATAGTTCCCTGTACATTACTGTGATATAGTGATTTTTGCCATTCATACATGAGCCAAATGCCACGACATCCCCATGTTATCTTTACAAACATGCCAATCCCCAGATAGAACACGCAAAGCAAGTCCCTGAATAACCCAAAAAATCCACAGGCTGTAATACTTACAAGTTGAAAATATATATTATATATCTTTTTTAATCGCATGTTGTTTTTGTTGCTTGTTATAAGATCAAGAGCTTAATACAGTAGGCTACATTTAATACAGTAGGCTACATTTAATACAGTAGGCTACGTTTAATACAGTAGGCTACATTTAATACAGTAGGCTACATTTAATACAGTAGGCTACATTTTGCAATGTGGAGAAACGCAGAGCATATTTGCCATGATCGGGTAGGCTACGTATGTTTTTTTCGGGGGGGAGGGGATTATTACCTTCTAGGCCCACAGTAAAGATGATTATGATCAAATTAAATTATGTACCTAATGGCAGTGCATGCAATTAAATCATCATTTGGATGGATGGATCAGCCTGAAAAGGTCTTTATTTCCAGGGTTAAACTATAGATCAGAGTGGAACCGGCCTACTGTATATAGGCCTATATAAAAATACCAAATTAATATATCCTAATAATACCATAACGAATCATTTATGCCGAAAAATAAGTTAGTTACTGAATAATCTGCCTATTTTGGAAATAGGCCTCAGCGACTGTTTACTGTCTACTGTCTCCGAGCTTCAGAGGATCGGAGAAACTGCCCCAAATTGACAATGTCCCCCTGCTCCCGATGGACACGTCCACGCACAGCAGGGGCTCTGCACCAGCCGCGCCCCCAAGGGGGGGGGGGGGGGAGTGGCATCAAAAGCATCTGTGCGTGAGAACATTGTGTGTGTGTGTGTGTGTGTGTGTGACTTCCCACACAGGTGTCAGGTGTGCATCGTCACCGTGTCGGTCACGCGTTGTCATTACGAGCGTAGCGGTCAACATGCAAATGTAGCAGAATTGAAGTTGGTTTTGCTGAACAGCTGGTGTTGAGATGCAGTCGGATGATGTGTGATAATTACAGCATTCAGTCATAGAGGAGAGACGTGTCATAGAGGAGAGACGTGTCATAGAGGAGAGACGTGTCATAGAGGAGAGACGTGTCTGAGAGGAGAGACGTGTCATAGAGGAGAGACGCGTCTGAGAGGAGAGACGTGTCTGAGAGGAGAGACGTGTCATAGAGGAGACGTGTCATAGAGGAGAGACGCGTCATAGAGGAGAGACGCGTCATAGAGGAGAGACGTGTCATAGAGGAGAGACGTGTCATAGAGGAGAGACGTGTCATAGAGGAGAGACGCGTCTGAGAGGAGAGACGTGTCATAGAGGAGAGACGTGTCATAGAGGAGAGACGTGTCATAGAGGAGAGACGTGTTTGAGAGGAGAGACGTGTCTATGAGGAGAGACGTGTTTGAGAGGAGAGACGTGTCTGAGAGGAGAGACGTGTCTGAGAGGAGAGACGCGTCATAGAGGAGAGACGTGTCATAGAGTAGAGACATGTTTGAGAGGAGAGACGTGTCTAAGAGGAGAGACGTGTCATAGAGGAGAGACGTGTCTAAGAGGAGAGACGTGTCTAAGAGGAGAGACGTGTCATAGAGGAGAGACGTGTCATAGAGGAGAGGCGTGTCTAAGAGGAGAGACGTGTCTAAGAGGAGAGACGTGTCATAGAGGAGAGACGTGTCTAAGAGGAGAGACGTGTCTAAGAGGAGAGATGTGTCATAGAGGAGAGACGTGTCCGAGAGGAGAGACGTGTCATAGAGGAGAGACGTATCTGAGAGGAGAGACGTGTCTGAGAGGAGAGACGTGTCTGAGAGGAGAGACGTGTCATAGAGGAGAGACGTATCTGAGAGGAGAGACGTGTCATAGAGGAGAGACGTGTCATAGAGGAGAGACGTGTCTAAGAGGAGAGACGTGTCATAGAGGAGAGACGTGTCATAGAGGAGAGAGATGTCTAAGAGGAGAGACGTGTCATAGAGGAGAGACGTGTCTGAGAGGAGAGACGTGTCTGAGAGGAAAGACGTGTCATAGAGGAGTGACATGTCATAGAGGAGAGACGTGTCATAGAGGAGAGACGTGTCATAGAGGACAGACGTGTCTGAGAGGAGAGACGTGTCATAGAGGAGAGACGTGTTTGAGAGGAGAGACGTGTTTGAGAGGAGAGACGTGTCATAGAGGAGAGACGTGTTTGAGAGGAGAGACGCGTCTATGAGGAGAGACGTGTCATAGAGGAGAGACGTGTCATAGAGGAGAGACGCGTCATAGAGGAGAGACGTGTCATAGAGGAGAGACGTGTCAAAGAGGAGTGACGTGTCATAGAGGAGAGACGCGTTTGAGAGGAGAGACGTGTCATAGAGGAGAGACGTGTCATAGAGGAGAGACGTGTCATAGAGGAGAGACGTGTTTGAGAGGAGAGACGTGTCTATGAGGAGAGACGTGTTTGAGAGGAGAGACGTGTCTGAGAGGAGAGACGTGTCTGAGAGGAGAGACGCGTCATAGAGGAGAGACGTGTCATAGAGTAGAGACATGTTTGAGAGGAGAGACGTGTCTAAGAGGAGAGATGTGTCATAGAGGAGAGACGTGTCTAAGAGGAGAGACGTGTCTAAGAGGAGAGACGTGTCATAGAGGAGAGACGTGTCATAGAGGAGAGGCGTGTCTAAGAGGAGAGACGTGTCTAAGAGGAGAGACGTGTCATAGAGGAGAGACGTGTCTAAGAGGAGAGACGTGTCTAAGAGGAGAGATGTGTCATAGAGGAGAGACGTGTCCGAGAGGAGAGACGTGTCATAGAGGAGAGACGTGTCATAGAGGAGAGACGTATCTGAGAGGAGAGACGTGTCTGAGAGGAGAGACGTGTCTGAGAGGAGAGACGTGTCATAGAGGAGAGACGTATCTGAGAGGAGAGACGTGTCATAGAGGAGAGACGTGTCATAGAGGAGAGACGTGTCTAAGAGGAGAGACGTGTCATAGAGGAGAGACGTGTCATAGAGGAGAGACGTGTCTAAGAGGAGAGACGTGTCATAGAGGAGAGACGTGTCTGAGAGGAGAGACGTGTCTGAGAGGAAAGACGTGTCATAGAGGAGTGACGTGTCATAGAGGAGAGACGTGTCATAGAGGAGAGACGTGTCATAGAGGAGAGACGCGTCTATGAGGAGAGACGTGTCTATGAGGAGAGACGTGTCATAGGGGAGAGACGTGTCTGAGAGGAGAGACGTGTCCGAGAGAAGAGACGTGTCTGAGAGGAGAGACGTGTCATAGAGGAGAGACGTGTCATAGAGGAGAGACGTGTCTAAGAGGAGAGACGTGTCATAGAGGAGAGACGTGTCTGAGAGGAGAGACGTGTCATAGAGGAGAGACGTGTCTGAGAGGAGAGACG
>NC_140267.1:2851522-2875297 GCF_949987555.1 Borostomias antarcticus | reverse complement strand
AAGGATGAGGACTCCATTGAACCATAAAGCACGGCGATGTGTTACAAGCAGTGAGGATCGAGGGGCAGAGCTTCACAAACAGAAGCTCACGTTTTATGTCTCGCTAAGTGAATGATCTGAGCTTCAGTAGTTGAACTGGTCGATCATTTCTACTCTCATCTAACCCACCTGAGAGAGAGAGAGAGAGAGAGAGAGAGAGAGAGAGAGAGCATTGTTCACTGTATTTCCCACCATTGATAAGGGATCAACACTCGCACCTGCCCCTTACAAGGCCGGCGCGCTCACGTTTTGAGTTTTAAAAGAGAATAAGCCTATAGAGAAATATCTTTCTCTCGCTGCGTAAGTGCAGGGGTTCAGATAAAGCAATCAGCAAGGAAACCCCACAGGAAAAGCCATCTGTGATACATTTGAACTGCTACAGTATGTTTCAGTGTGTTCGGTTCAACATCTCTGAGGAAGGACTCATAAGCCTCAGTGCTCGGTGTGGATACTGTACACGACAAGAGGATGATGGGTAATAAAAAAACCACTCTCTGTCTCTCCTTCTCTGTATTCCCTCTGTCCCTCCATCACTAGCACTAGCGTCAGTGTGTCCTAGCCGGAGAGACACACAACGCCCACTCAGGGCACGATCCCCCCCCCCCCCCCCCTCCGATCATCCCCCCCACCCCCACCCCCACCACCATCATCCCAGGCTTCAAACACCACCTGATTCCAGAGCTCATCTCCCTCCCTCCCTCTCTCTCTCTCTCTCTCTCTCTCTCCCCCTTTATATCTCTCTATCTTTCCCCCTTTCTCTCTTGCCGCCTCCCTCTCTCACTCTGTCATCCCCTCCCCCTCTCTCTCTCCCTCTCTCTCTCAGAGCGCAAAGACACCACACGTTATGGTGGGTTGGTTCTCATCCAAAATGTCCTCCTCTCACTCGGAAGGGTGGATGAGTGGACGAGTAAAATGGCTAACGAGATCAAAGAAGGCGGAGCACAAAGGTAGGCCAGGGCCTCTCGCTAACATCACACACACACACACACACACACACACACACACACCCCTGCTCAGTGTGTGGAGCCTTTGAATGGCGAGGGTCAAAGGTGAAAGCAACGTGTCATAGGTGCGTGATATACATAACAGAGCTGTTTAAAAAAAAACACAACTGTTAAATTGATGGACACAAGCAGAATATAATCAATATTGCACTTTCACTCAATAATAGGCCACTTAAAAATGTTCTCTCTCTCTCTCTCTCTCTCTCTCCCACACACACACACACACACACACACACACACACACACACACACACGCGCACACACACATGGAGGTAAAACTGAGAGCTGGAAGCAGCATGACTGTGTGTGACCTCTACCACCCATCTACCCTGCCTCTACCACCCATCTACCCTCCTCTACCCTCCTCAACCCTCCTCTACCCTCCTCAACCCTCCTCTACCCTCCCCTACCCTCCCATACCCTCCTCTATCCTCCCATACCCTCCTCTACCCTCCCCTACCCTCCCCTACCCTCCTCTACCCTCCCATACCCTCCTCTACCCTCCCCTACCCTCCCCTACCCTCCTCTACCCTCCCATACCCTCCTCTACCCTCCCCTACCCTCCCCTACCCTCCTCTACCCTCCCCTACCCTCCCCTACCCTCCTCTACCCTCCTCAACCCTCCTCTACCCTCCTCCACCCTCCTCTACCCTCCTCTATCCTCCTCTACCCTCCTCTACCCTCCTCTACCCTCCCATACCCTCCTCTACCCTCCCCTACCCTCCCCTACCCTCCTCTACCCTCCTCTACCCTCCCCTACCCTCCTCTACCCTCCTATACCCTCCTCTACCCTCCTCTACCCTCCCATACCCTCCTCTACCCTCCCATACCCTCCTCTACCCTCCTCTACCCTCCCATACCCTCCTCTACCCTGCTCTACCCTCCTCTACCCTCCCATACCCTCCTCTACCCTCCCATACCCTCCTCTACCCTCCTCTACCCTCCCATACCCTCCTCCACCCTCCTCTACCCTCCTCTACCCTCCTCTACCCTCCCCTACCCTCCTCTACCCTCCCATACCCTCCTCTACCCTCCTCTACCCTCCCCTACCCTCCTCTACCCTCCTCTACCCTCCCCTACCCTCCTCTACCCTCCCCTACCCTCCTCCACCCTCCTCTACCCTCCCCTACCCTCCTCTACCCTCCCCTATCCTCCCCTACCCTCCTCTACCCTCCTCTACCCTCCCATACCCTCCTCTACTCTCCTCTACCCTCCTCTACCCTCCCCTACCCTCCCATACCCTCCTCTACCCTCCTCTACCCTCCTCTACCCTCCCCTACCCTCCTCTACCCTCCCCTACCCTCCCATACCCTCCTCTACCCTCCTCTACCCTCCTCTACCCTCCCCTACCCTCCTCTACCCTCCCATACCCTCCCCTACCCTCCTCCTCCCTCCTCTATCCTCCTCTATCCTCCTCAACCCTCCTGTACCCTCCTCTACCCTCCCCTACCCTCCTCTACCCTCCTCTACCCTCCCCTACCCTCCTCTACCCTCCCCTACCCTCCCCTACCCTCCTCTACCCTCCTCAACCCTCCCCTACCCTCCCAGGGTCTCTATCCTGGACCAGGAACCATGTGACCACCCTCATTAGCCACATTAGCTCTCTGGAGTGGCTCACATGTTTTCACGTTTCCTCTCGCAGGCACACTTACAGACGCCAATTGTTTGCATCAGGACCTCTCCTCTCTCTCTGCACCTGTCATATTTTCTTCAAATAGGTCATGGTGAGATATCTTGGGATTGATTTTGCGGCAAACTATTGCTGTACGATGTACTGTAACCTACTTTGGACAGCTAGCTCCTCGAGGAGGTGCCAGTTACCAGAGCTAGGAATAGTCGCGGACTGTGACCATGCAATCTCCTGTCAATAACAATTCATAACAAATCCCTGATGAAAGTATAATTTGCCATGTCTATTCCCTTGACTTCATGAGGTTTGAAGGAATGATATCCTCATGCTTTTCTGAAGAGGCATGACTAACTGCAATTTGAATCATAACACAATTACGTTCCGGTCCTGCAAAACAACTATAGCGATTCATTGGCTGTGCAATCAATAACAGGTTCTTTTTCTCCTATGGCGTCTAGGAACGGACCGGCCTCAAATTAACCGTTTTGTAATGGCGGGGGCGGAAGGATTGTTTCTATGGGAACCTGGCATCTGTGTGTGATTGAGAGAGAGAGAGAGAGAGAGAGAGATAGAGATAGAGAGAGAGAGAGGGAGAGAGAGAGGGAGAGAGAGAGAAAGAGAGAGAGAGAGAGAGAGAGAGAGAGAGGGAGAGAGAGAGGGAGAGAGCGGGAGAATGAGAGAGACAGCGAGAGAGAGGGAGAGAGAGAGCGAGAGAGAGAGAGAGAGGGAGAAAGAGAGAGTGAGGGGAGAGAGAGAGAGAGAGAGAGTGTGTGTGTGTGTGTTTGTGTGTGTGTGTGTGTGTGTGTGTGCGTTCGTGTGCTTACCCTGCGGTCCTTCTCGAGTCGTTGTCTGTTGCGAACGCTGCGTTGGCTCCGCCTCTGGGGCGCGTCCTGGGGGTAGAAGTGGAACAGCCCCTCTCCGAAGGGCAGCTGGGGAGAGACCAGAGAGAGACGGAGGATGAGAGAGAGGGACCGATAGAGACAAGCAAGAGAGACGGGTAGAAGTCAAAAGATAGAGATATAGCTCTAGCTGTCTGTACTGGTTCTAGCTGCCTGTACTGGTCCTAGCTGTCTGTACTGGTCCTAGCTGCCTGGTCCTAGCTACTGTACTGGTCCTAGCTTCCTGTACTGGTCCTAGCTTCCTGTACTGGTCCTAGCTGTCTGTACTGGTCCTAGCTGTCTGTACTGGTCCTAGCTTCCTGTACTGGTCCTAGCTGTCTGTACTGGTTCTAGCTGTCTGTACTGGTCCTAGTCTGTACTGGTCCTAGCTGTCTGTACTGGTTCTAGCTGCCTGTACTGGTCCTAGCTGTCTGTACTGGTCCTAGTCTGTACTGGTCCTAGCTGTCTGTACTGGTCCTAGTCTGTACTGGTCCTAGTCTGTACTGGTCCTAGCTGTCTGTACTGGTCCTAGTCTGTACTGGTCCTAGCTGTCTGTACTGGTCCTAGTCTGTACTGGTCCTAGCTGTCTGTACTGGTTCTAGCTGCCTGGTCCTAGCTGTCTGTACTGGTCCTAGCTTCCTGTACTGGTCCTAGCTTCCTGTACTGGTCCTAGCTTCCTGTACTGGTCCTAGCTTCCTGTACTGGTCCTAGCTGTCTGTACTGGTCCTAGCTTCCTGTACTGGTCCTAGCTGGTTCTAGCTGTCTGTACTGGTCCTGTACTGGTCCTAGCTGCCTGTACTGGTCCTAGCTGTCTGTACTGGTCCTAGCTGCCTGTACTGGTCCTAGCTGTCTGTACTGGTCCTAGCTGCCTGTACTGGTCCTAGCTGTCTGTACTGGTCCTAGCTGCCTGTACTGGTCCTAGCTGTCTGTACTGGTCCTAGCTGCCTGGTCCTAGCTCTGTACTGGTTCTAGCTGCCTGGTTATAGCTGTCTGTACTGGTTCTAGCTGTCTGTACTGGTTCTAGCTGCCTGTACTGGTCCTAGCTGTCTCTACTGGTTCTAGCTGTCTGTACTGGTTCTAGCTGTCTGTACTGGTCCTAGCTGTCTCTACTGGTTCTAGCTGTCTGTACTGGTCCTAGCTGTCTCTACTGGTTCTAGCTGTCTCTACTGGTTCTAGCTGTCTGTACTGGTCCTAGCTGCCTGTACTGGTCCTAGTCTGTACTGGTCCTAGCATGTACTGGTCCTAGCTGCCTGTACTGGTCCTAGTCTGTACTGGTTCTAGCTGCCTGTATTGGTCCTAGCTGTGTGTACTGGTCCTAGCTGCCTGTACTGGTTCTAGGTTCTAGCTCAATTCTAACCCAGCTGAACTGGCTGCTCTCTCCTGAAATAGCGCAAACTAAATCACGAGGAGATGAGATGCATCCTGGTGATCCAGATGAAACACGTCCTCACGCTGGGATAACTTCACTATCAGGACAGAGAGAGACCAGCATGTGTCTGATCCAGGGAGAGAGACCAGCATGTATCTGATCCAGGGAGAGAGACCAGCATGCATCTGATCCAGGGAGAGAGACCAGCATGCATCTGATCCAGGGAGAGAGACCAGCATGTGTCTGATCCAGGGAGAGGGACCAGCATGTATCTGATCCAGGGAGAGGGACCAGCATGTATCTGATCCAGGGAGAGAGACCAGCATGCATCTGATCCAGGGAGAGAGACCAGCATGTATCTGATCCAGGGAGAGAGACCAGCATGTGTCTGATCCAGGGAGAGAGACCAGCATGTGTCTGATCCAGGGAGAGGGACCATCATGCATCTGATCCAGGGAGAGAGACCAGCGTGTATCTGATCCAGGGAGAGAGACCAGCATGTGTCTGATCCAGGGAGAGAGACCAGCATGCATCTGATCCAGGGAGAGAGACCAGCATGTATCTGATCCAGGGAGAGAGACCAGCATGTGTCTGATCCAGGGAGAGAGACCAGCATGTGTCTGATCCAGGGAGAGAGACCAGCATGTGTCTGATCAAGGGAGAGAGACCAGCATGTATCTGATCCAGGGAGAGGGACCAGCATGTGTCTGATCCAGGGAGAGAGACCAGCATGTATCTGATCCAGGGAGAGAGACCAGCATGTGTCTGATCCAGGGAGAGAGACCAGCATGTATCTGATCCAGGGAGAGGGACCAGCATGTGTCTGATCCAGGGAGAGAGACCAGCATGTATCTGATCCAGGGAGAGAGACCAGCATGTGTCTGATCCAGGGAGAGAGACCAGCATGTATCTGATCCAGGGAGAGAGACCAGCATGTGTCTGATCCAGGGAGAGAGACCAGCATGTGCCTGATCCAGGGAGAGAGACCAGCATGTGCCTGATCCAGGGAGAGAGACCAGCATGTGTCTGATCCAGGGAGAGAGACCAGCATGCATCGTGTTATCTCTTCAACGCTGAACACTGATTCCTGGTTCCCGGTGTGAAAGAGACAGGCTTTCTTTTCCACTGCATGTCACCTTAACGAGTGACTCAATTGAGTTAGTTGATTACAGATATCTCTCTCTCGTTCTCTCTCTCTCTCCCTCTGTACTGTGTGCGTGTGTGTGTGTGTGTGTGTGTGCGCGTGTGTCCTTTCACCTGTGTGTCTTCCGGTATGTTCCTCAGTTTAGCTAATTAAGCACGAAGAGCAGATAATTCTAACGGTGGATATATTGTTTAATGGCGTGTGCCCTATAGAGACTAATATAGCTGTGGGTTACGTAACACAGGGACTGTGTCTGAAGCAGTGGGAGAGACGCATCCATACTCTCTCCCTCCTATCTTCTAACCAGGTCTGATGCCCCACTGTCAACAGCAGACCTCCCGGAGTCCGATAGACACCCCCGTGTCTGCTGTGGATGTCGTAGCATGTCCGTAGAATGTCCTCTCTCCTATGATACTTTTAGCCTCTCTTACTCTGAAATGTAATTTAATGTAATGTATTGCTTTATAAATGTTCTTAGCCGGTAGACAAACATACTCCAGGAGCTCCATCGCCTTGTTGAGAGGGGTCAGGGAAGAATTTTTACAGCTCACTTATCTGGCCCCCGGGTGATTACTGTTTTTTTTGCTTCCCTCTGGAATATGTAGAGAGTGGGTCGTATGCCCACCTCCCTTGTTCTCTGTAAAGCGCATTGTGTTGCCTCTGGGTATGAAATGCGCTATACAAATAAAGCTTTGATTGATTGATTGATTGATTGATTGATTGATTGATTGATTGATTGATCTATAGAGAAGTGATGACCAATGAAAACAGAAGGTGACCTATAGCAGGCAGAGGCATCCTGGTAGACCAGACACCCCCGGGAGAGGGCGTTTCTCGACATTTTTCAAGCTCCTACAGTAACAAACTTATCTCCCGTCCTGCACTGCCTATATCAAGGACACGGTCTCGCATGATTGGATGGGATATGCTGACGTGGATCAAATTGATAGAATTGATAGACTGCAAGACTACGGATAGTAAATTGCCTGTTTGGGAACCTTTAAATATCTAAGCTGCACATCCCAGCAAACACGCAACGTCAGGGAGACGTTCAGATCATGTCTTAATAACGTCCGTCGGTCCTGAACCTCATTTGTTCGTCTGCTGGACCCCTCAATATTCACACGTCTGGCTTGGACCCCTCTAAGACGTCTGTGGACGTGCAAAACGGGTTCAATATCTGAACGTTAAAAAAAAACATTAATTCTGGCTCCTAATTGGATGTCTTTGGACGTCCGAAAAAGACAAAAAAGACATCTAAAAGACGTCTTTTAGACGTGTCTTTGCTCAGTGGGATAGGACTAGAATGAGGAAGTGATTAGTGCTGATAAGTTAGCCTAGGACAAGCAATGACAAGAATTCCAATGCACCTGTGTTACTGTACATGTACTGTATGCCAAATTAAACTTTCTATTCTATACACGGAAAACCCAGTAATGGGTTATGAAAGGAGGCGTGGTCTTGAGCTCTGAAAGTGATGAGATGTGAATCCGAATTTGTGCCACCATCCCCTCGCTCCACCCTTGCTGTGTGTGTGTGTGTGTGTGTGTGTGTGTGTGTGTGTGTCTGTGTGTGTGATAAGCCGATCGCGTGGCCACGCTCCCATCTTTGACACGTGACAAGAAGCTCACAGCCGACGGGATAATTTACCCCGCTTCCGTCTAACCAGCTCGTTATGATGTTTGATGCGTGCTGACAGGCCGTGGTTAACAGACGACGGCGACAGAGCGGGACTCCGCCTTGAACAACAAACCCTTAAGATCACACGCACTGTGCTGTTGGCAAGGTACCATTCATTGGAGATGAATGATCATTGTCCGACTGTCATCAACGTACTGTACTTGAACACCATGCGGAGTACAAAACAAATGACATGAAAAGATGCCACGGTAAGCAGTCAGTGAAAGGACCTTTTGTGTCACATGCCACCTCTGTGAGCTGGAAACATCGAATGATGACTCTCGTCTGAGACTACAGGCCCACACTCAGGATCTCATCTCCTGGTCAGGGAAAACGAACCTCTTGTAAAAATGGAAGCAGCATTACCATCACTGAACATCTTCTCAGTGTTCAAAGTAAATAATTAATGTTCAACTATCCCTGGAATGGGGAGAATCGTAGGGGAAGCAGGGGATAGCTTCCCACAGGAAGCTGCTAATAGCCGGGCATATATACACAGTCCACTCTGCTATGGGTTTTATTCCCTATTAACAGCGGGAACAGATCACAATGGGGTTTTAATTTGTCAGCCACATTTGGAATTGAATAAACCAAAACATGTGGAAATATACAGAAAAAAAACATGGCCTACTCTAATTTCCAATGGGTTATGATTAGTTGTGATGAGAAGTTTAAACGAAAGCTATGGCGTGATGGACTAGATAGCATATTATGTAACCTAAAATATTAGGATCTAAACCAATCGTGATCTGATTAAAAAAAACATAGCTATGCTGCCCAAAGGCCTAACCTAGTGAATACAATGGTTAAAAGCACTAATGCGAGACTGAAAGATGGACTATTGTTTTCCAAAGAACATGGACTTTATTTTCCAATATTGTTTTTGATACCCTTACAATCCGAAGGTTGACAAGTCTGCTATGATTTAATATAACAAGATTATCCATTATAAAAACCAGTCAATAACACACAAACGGACAATCCATCACACGATAACGCTGATTCAAAGACAAATAGCCTAATTAATAATAATAATATATAAAATAATAGCCTAATTAATAAGTCCCTTACCTTCCGCACACTCTGATAACCGTGTTCCGTCGCAAGTTGGTGCGCCTCATCGTGCGCGCCTTCGTGGAGCTGGACCAGGAGATGGTTGGTGAAGATCCCTGGAAGATCCCCAGTTTGCGTCGCAAGGACCAGTGCGTTTATCACCATCAGTCCCACCGCTGTCCCGTGTCCCGCAGATGCGCGCATCCTCTCGGTCTTGGATCTATCCGTGCGCCTGGAGTGAATTCACCGGGATGGATGGATGCACCTCTGATCTGGGCTGGGATGCACCTCTGATCTGATCTGGAATCAGACTTTCTCGGGATGCATCTCCACCGCAGGTTGGAAGTTGGACCCGTCTCGTCGAGGGGGAAGCCGGACTCGCTATGGGCGCTGGGGTTGGAGAGGATGTGTTTTTGGACCAAACCTGCATCCTCAGCTCTCTCTCTCTCCTCCCTCATCTATAATTCAACAGCTCCTTCGTGCTGGGGGTTTTTTTTCTAAGCGTGACGTTCCACCAATCAGCTCCGGCGGGTGTGTCTCTCTCTCTCTCCTCCTGGAAGCGTCGGGAGCGCGCATGCGGGTGCGTGGCCAGACGCGCGCTGCAGCGACCAGAAGAGATCAACACTTTTTTGGGGGGGGCACAATAGTTTTGGGGGGGGCACAATAGTAAACATGTGTTCACATTTGCAACACCTTCACAATTTTAACCCGTAGTCTTCTGTAACCCACTGAGCAAAGACACGCGTCTTTTAGATGTCTTTTTTGTCTTTTTCGGACGTCCAAAGACATCCAATTAGGAGCCAGAATGAATGTTTTTTTTTAACGTTCAGATATTGAAACCGTTTTGCACGTCCACAGACGTCTTAGAGGGGTCCAAGCCAGACGTGTGAATATTGAGGGGTCCAGCAGACGTACAAACGGGGTTCTGGACCGTCGGACGTTATTAAGACATGATCTGAACGTCTCCCTGACGTTGCGTGTTTGCTGGGTTGCGCAACATTTCAGCGACACATTCATAACAGGTCAAATACCACAGAGCTTTAATCATATAATTTAAAGAGCGTTATAATCTTAGTCCCGCCGGCCCAAAAGGAGGAAAGTCCATTAGCTGATCAAGTTGTGTTGGATGCACCATGCATGCAAGGTTATTTGATGATTATTTATCTAATTTAATCTCTCAGAGAGAGAGAGGTGTTTGATTTGCTTGTCTATCAAATTATCTTTTAATATCCATGTTCCTTTGGGTAGAGTCGATTGAATCCGAGAACTACAAATGATTCTGTCTTCACCACAGGCCAAAATCTCCATATTTTATTATTCATAATTTTTTACATTAATGTTCCAGAAATAGCAGAGGCTATCTTGGTGTGACATTGGACACGTCGCTCATGACACTTCACGGCACAGCCTTCAGTCACCATCCACTAGGGCTGGGTTAAAGAAATCGATTAATCGATTCTGAATCGATTCTGAATCAAATGATTCAGAATCGATTCATGAATCCCAAAATCGATCTTTTATTTAATGAATGAATGAATAAATGAAGGAATGAATAGTTCATTAATTCATTCAATGATTCATTCATTTTTGGAAATCAGTATCCATACCCAGCCCTAGTATTGATGTGTTGCATAACTTGCCAGTCATGTAATTAAGGTTACAGCTAAAAAAAAAAAACAGGTTTTAGTAACACTAACCGAATCGATATTGAATCGAATTGAAACGTGATAATCGATTCTGAATCGGAATCGAATCGATTCTTAAAATTCGAATCAATACCCAGCCCTACCATCCACCAGCAGATCATACCCTGACTGTACCTGATATGAAACTGCTAAATATGACATCTCCCACTGTCACTCAGAGAGGAACAGGACATGGCCGTTTCTGTTGACTTGAGTCATCACCTTTTTCTCACTTTGTCCGAAGGTTACGGGGTTACAGCCCATAAAACTGGTTTATCGTCACGGATGTCACAGCCCTCCATTTTGGAAAGCGATCATATCAATTGGATGAGGTGATTTAAATGCACGGCTTGGCTGGGGGGCGGGTCCTGGAGGATCCTGGCGTAGGTGCCTGCGTGTTCCAGATGCTGTAGAATGTAATGAAGGGCCGGGGGTGCCCCGGTAGCGCACCATATGAAGGCTAGTCCTTCGTGCGGCAGACCCGGGTTCGATTCCCGGCTCGGGTCCTGTGCCGCATATCCTCCCCTCTCTCTCTCCCACGTTTCCTGTCTCTCTAAAACTGTCCTGTCCCATTAAAAAGCTGAAAATCCCTAAAAAAATATCTTAAAAAAGAATGTAATGAAGGGCCATGTTTACTGCTTCGTCCACAGACCTGTAGGCGAACCGCAGGGGGTCCAGGAATGGGTCTGTGATGGCTTTGAGGTGCAGCAGAACAAGGCGCTCGAAATCCTTCATTACTACAGAGGTCAGTGTGACGGTCCTGTGGTCATTGACGCCAGTAATCCTCGTTTTCTTGGGGACGGCGATGACGAATGTCTTGAGTGTCTCGTGCTCGAGACCTCCACACAAAAGCGAGACACTCTATGCTTCACCTCAACACTGCAGGTTATTTTCCTGGTCTGACGTGTTTCACCTAGTTAGCTCAGTGTCCTAATCGTTGACTTTGTCTTAAGACGGCCAAGAATCTCATGATTCTATTTTCTGTTGCCTGGGAAACCTTGAGTAATCCCCCACACCCACCCAAAAAGGACTTGGACCCAGCTGAGAAACTCCTTCATGGTTTCTCGACTAGAGGGAGAGGGAGAAGGAGAGAAAATAGACGAAGGAAAATAAGCCGGTGGTTAAGCTGTCAGTGTTAGCAGCAAGACTCTTCCTGTTTGACCATCTGGAAGAGAGGAGGGAAGGAGGTTGGCTGACTGGCTGGTTGGCTGATTGACTAACTGACTGACTGACTGACTGACTGACTGACTGACTAACTGACTGACTGACTGACTGACTGACTGACTGACTGGTTGACTGACTGACTGACTGACTGACTGACTGACTGACTGACTGACTGGCTGACTGACTGACTGACTAACTGACTGACTGACTGACTGACTGACTGACTGGCTGACTGACTGACTGACTGACTGACTGACTGACTGACTGACTGGTTGGCTGACTGGCTGGTTGACTGACTGACTGACTGACTGACTGACTCATTGATTGACTGACTGACTGGTTGACTGACTGGCTGAGTGACTGACTGACTGACTGACTGACTGACTGACTGACTGACTGACTGACTGGTTGGCTGACTGGCTGGTTGACTGACTGACTGATTGACTGACTGGTTGACTGACTGACTGACTGACTGACTGACTGACTGACTGACTGACTGATTGACTGGCTGGTTGGCTGACTGGCTGATTGGCTGGCTGGTTGGCTGACTGGCTGATTGGCTGGCTGGTTGGCTGACTGGCTGATTGGCTAACAGGCTGGCTGACTGGCTTGCTGGCTGATTGACTGGCTGACTGAGCGAGTGGAATAACGTGGGTGTTATATCCCACAGGATTGCAGAACAGCTATCTTTTTTCTCTCTCTTATTCCCCCTCTCTCCTTCTCCCTCCCCTCTCTCTCTCTCTCTCTCTCTCACTATCTCTCTCAACTCTCACTCTGTCAACTCTCCCATCTCTCTCTCTCTCTCTCTCTCTCTCTCTCTCTCAACTCTCACTCTGTCAACTCTCCCATCTCTCTCTCTCTCTCTCTCTCTCTCTCTCATTGGAGGCTACTGCCCTGAGAGACATACTGGAAGACCAGTGTTGGTGTGTGTGTGTGTGTGTGTGTGTGTGTGTGTGTGTGTGTGTGTGTCCCAGCAAAAAGCCTGTGGAGCCATAATAACACCAGAACACGAGGCCGCTGATAGCATCCAGTAATGACTCACGTTAGCATAGCATCATTCTCTCTCCAGACTCTGATTCTGTTCTGAGGGCGTATCGACGGCTCAAAATTGAAAGAGTGACAGGTCGTAGCAGCCAATGAGAGACGCTAGCCCAGGTTCGATGGGCGGGGCATATCTATAGGTGGGAACGCCTGATCGGGAAAGTCGTTACCGATTGGTGCCGGCAGGATTCCGGCGCTACCAATGAATCGGCAGGATTTGAACACCAGATTTTTTCAGGAAGTGTCGTAGACCCATAGAGAGATCTGCAGCATGCGCTAACGTAGTTAGCGTAGCTTACGTAGCGTATCAGCGAGAGAACCCTCATGGGTGTGGCGTTGAGACTGGCGTAGCATGGCGGTGAAGCCATGAAGCCAAGTATCCAGATGGAAGCCCCAGCAGGGTCTATAATGGAGCACAGATAGACAGAAACCATCACCACCTCTGTCCCCCGGAAGACAAGCGCTAATGCTATCATGTAAGGGCTATTTTTATCCACCGCCAGACAAAATATGTGTGTGCGTGCGTATGTGTGCATGCGTGTGTGTGTGAGTGTTTGTGCGTGTGGGTGTGTGTCTTTGCAAGTGTGTGTGTGTGTGTGCGTGTGTGCATGCGTGTGTGTGTGTGTGTGTGAATGTGTGTGCGTGTGGGTGTGTGTCTTTGCAAGTGTGCGTGTGTGTATGTGTGTGTATTGTGTTGTTCTCCGCCTGCTGGGGTTTCATTGGTGACGGCGTGCTCTGCTGTGAGCGTTGAGTCCGCCCACTGTGAGGGCTGGTTGTATTGGTCATTATGTCACCGAGACACGGATCTCATCAGGGGGGACGTGTGTGTCACCGATATGGACGCACATCATCACGGCTGCTCGTCATTGGTCTCCATGGGAGCGTTCAGTCATACGGAGACACATTGGAAATATGTTTGTCGACGTGGCCGTTTCATACTGTACGTAGAAAGATGACACCCTTTTCCCACATGCGTTGAATTATTATCCCCACCGACCAGCGTGACAAACAATGCTGTTTTTTTTCCGTTCACAGGCTGAAACGTTGTTTTCTTTTTCTGTTGTTGTTGTTGTTGTTGACGCGGGGTCATGAATCAGGCCGTGAGTGAAATGTGAAGTTGCTTGGCTTGGCTCAGCATCGATAAGGACTGGAATCCTCTGTCTGGCATGTCATCTGCATTATTAATGATCTCCGGCGTATACATCACCGCCGACGCAGCGCGGCACTGGCTCCGCCTCCCGAGAGCAGAGACGGAGGGAGGGGGGGGGGTGGAGGGAGGGAGGGGGGGAGAGAGAGGTGGAGGGAGGGAGAGAGGGAGGGATGGAGGAAGAGAGAGAGGAAGAGATATAGAGAGAGATGGGGGGGAAGGAGACAGAGAGAGAGGGAGAGAAAAAGAGAGAGATGGAGAGAGAGGGAGGGAAGGAGACAGAGAGAGGGAGAGAAAAAGAGAGAGATGGAGAGAGAGGGAGAGAAAGAGACAGAGAGAGAGTGAGAGAAAAAGAGAGAGATGGAGAGAGAGGGAGAGAAAGAGAGAGAGGGAGGGAGATGGAGAGAGAGGGGAAAGAGATCGAGGAAGAGAGAGATGGAGAGAGAGGGAGAGAAAGAGAGAGAGGGAGGGAGATGGAGAGGGAGGGAGAGAAAGAGAGAGAGGGAGGGAGATGGAGAGGGAGGGAGAGAAAGAGAGAGATGGAGAGAGAGGGAGAGAGGGAGGAAGGTGGAGAGGGAGGGAGAGAAAGAGAGAGGGAGGGAGATGGAGAGGGAGGGGGAAGAGAGAGAGAGAGGAAGAGAGAGGGACAGAAGAAACAAACAAGAAAGATGGAGGAGGTGTGAAAGAGAGATTACAGATTATAGACAATCTAGGGAGAAACAAACCAACCAGTCATTCTACGCACACTGATTAGAGTGGGGAAGCAGCAGTGAGTGATAGATGACGCATAATCAAATAATTTATTCCTCTAACTTTATTGTTTATGTATATATGATTACTTTACACTGCATAATGAACTGAACCTTAAAAGTATAATCAAGACGAGGCACAAGGCGGAGAAAAAGAGAGGGAAAGGGAAAGATAGAGAGACAGAAAGAGAGGGAGAGAGACAGACAGAGAGAGAGAAAGAGAGGGAGAGAGACAGACAGAGAGAGAGAAAGAGAGGGAGAGAGACAGACAGAGAGAGAGAAAGAGAGGGAAAGGGAAAGATAGAGAGAAAGAGAGGGAGAGAGACAGACAGAGAGAGAGAGAGAAAGAGAGGGAGACAGACAGAGAGAGAAAGAGAGGGAGAGAGAATGATAGAGAGACAGAAAGAGAGGGAGAGAGACAGACAGAGAGAGAAAGAGAGGGAGAGAGAAAGATAGAGAGACAGGAAGAGAGGGAGAGAGACAGACGGAGAGAGAGAAAGAGAGGGAGAGAGAAAGATAGAGACAGAAAGAGAGGGAGAGAGACAGACAGAGAGACAGAAAGAGAGGGAGAGAGACAGAGAGAGTGAGAGAAAGAGAGAGAGAGAGACAGACAGAGAGAGAGAAAGAGAGGAAGAGAGAAAGATAGAGAGACAGAAAGAGAGGGAGAGAGACAGACAGAGAGAGAGAAAGAGAGGGAGAGAGACAGAGAGAGAGAAAGAGACGGAGAGAGGGAGAGAGAAAGATAGAGACAGAAAGAGAGGGAGAGAGGGAGAGAGAAAGATAGAGACAGAAAGAGGGGGAGAGAGACAGACAGGGAGAGAGAGAGAGAGAGTTCAGATAAAAGGGAATTAATCACTCAGATGTGATTAACCAGCTTAATAATAAAGACGAGGGGATGCCCCGCCCACACCACTGAGATCCAGCAGCCAACCCGTCTGAAGAAGCAACTCATAAATTAGCATATCGATCATATTGACTTCCCCGTCTCCTAGAAGAGCCACGTATTCCCAAATTAATAAAACACAGCATTGTAGTAATTGTTGTATTATTTGACCTTTTAATTTGAATTTGAAAGTTTTATAACATTTTGATTTTTCGGATCAAAGTTATCCCAATCCTACTAAAAAGTTTTGAACGACGCATACTAAAGGTTTGATCCGGATCAAAACCAGGATTGGATTACGTGATCCAATCTGATTTCAGAATCCTTTTTTTTCTTCTTTTGAACAACCCATTTTCAAGATATGATCCAATCCGATAGCCGGAATCCAATGACATTACTTTTGAATAATCGGGCCCTGGTCACATGATCTTCTCTCTCTCTTTCACACCTCCTCCATCTTTCTTGTTTGTTTCTTCTGTCCCTCTCTCTTCCTCTCTCTCTCTCTTCCCCCTCCCTCTCCATCTCCCTCCCTCTCTCTTTCTCTCTCTCCCTCCCTCTCCATCTCCCTCCCTCTCTCTCTTTCTCTCCCTCTCTCCCCCTCTCTCTCTCTCTCTCTCCCCCTCTCTCTCTATCTCATTCCCTCCCTCTTTTTTCCCTCTTTCTCTCTCTCTCTCTCCATCTCTCTCTTCCTCTCTCTCTCCCCCTCTCTCTCTCTCTCTCATTCCTTCCCTCTTTTTCCCCTCTCTCTCTCTCTCCAAAGCAGAGAAATCCTGTTCTCGGGTGTCGGAAAGAGCTGGTATTATTACGAAAGGTCATGTCTGTCCTTCGACTTCTCTGGCGACAGTAACCGAGGAAGACTTAAGTGAATTGTCTACGTATGTCATTTACAGATGGGCGCGGAGCTGGTAGGTAGCCACCGCGTGTGTGTGTGTGTGTGTGTGTGTGTGTGTGTGTGTGTGCTCTTTCCACCCCGCGCCACACAACAAGCATATGGATATGGCCAGCAGCTGCTACTTAGCCCACAGATAAATATTATTCTAGCGGCTAATCAAATGATTACATAGCTGAACAAAGCAAAAACCAATCCAGGTCTGGACATGCTACCGGGGTTAGCTAACATCTCCTCATTAGCGCGGGGGCCGTCGCTCCGCTAACACGCTAACGGGCTAATTGCTAATGTGCAGGGTGAGCAGTGACAAAGGGGAGGGAAGAGGGAGGTGACCTTGGAAGAATGAGATGACGATGGTCCGGAACACACAAACACCGGCACGAAATGGCACGCAAAGCCCTCTGTGTGTGTGTGTGTGTGTGTGCGTGTGTGTGCCTGTGTCTGCCTGCGTGTGTGTGCGTGTGTGTGTCTGCCTGCGTGTGTGTGTGTGTGTGTGCCTGTGTCTGCCTGCGTGTGTGTGTGTGTGTGTGCCTGTGTCTGCCTGAGTGTGTGTGTGTGTGTGTGTGTGTGTGTAGGCCCCAACGTTCTTTCCATCTTAAAAGGACATTAGCGCTGATGGTAATGGTAACTCGGAGCTCGCCAGCCTCTCTGGTCGAGCCTCGTACGCACGGCGCTGCCCATTAGGAGAGTAAACAGACACTATTTTTCATAGGTAGCCTAAAGGTCGAAGATAAACATGGCCGACGTACTGTGTTCCACACACAATGCTTTTTTCTTTCGAGCGCAGCATGTGCGTGATGATAGCGTGCTGTCCACATGTAGGGAGGGTGATGGAGATCAACGGTCGACATGAGAGGATGAAAGACAGGTGGAAGGGTGAACAGAGAGAGTGTTTGGGAGAAAAGGGAGGGAGGATGAATAGTGTGTGTGTGTGTGTGAGTGTGTGTGACTTTGCGCGCACGTGTGTGTACAGTATGTGTGCATCTGTATGCTTTTCCATGCCCCCCTGCCAATTCTACACAGTTCCATTGTGGATATTCCCTCAGCGGACGTCCATCCCCGTGTGTAACGTGAGCCGCTAGACTTTGACGTGCGTCTGCGCCGCGACCTCCAGGTAGCGGAGAGGTGAGAACGAGGGATGCCTGATCCCAGGATTACTCCTGCTGGTCACTGTTTCAGAAGGACCCACATATCTTTTTTGTATTCCTTCTATGTATGTAACTCTCCTACTGTGTACTATTTGTCCCACTATTTTAAGACTGTATATTTATTTGCCCAGGGACTGCGGGTGGAAATGAGCTGTTTAGCTATAACCTTGTACAGTGCATCTCTCCCTATTCTATAGGGTAAATGTCTACTGTACCTTGTCCCTGTCTTAAAAATAAATAAAATCAATCAATCAATCAATCAATCAATCACAGCACTGCAGCTCTGAATGATAGGCTTGGTAATACTAAGCTCTCCAATTTACTTTTTTCTTGTGAATCTCAGACAGGGCCGTAACCAGGGTTTAGAAATTAGTGAGGTCCAGATTTTATTTTCTTATAATATTTGGTTACCACATGATTTTTGAATGCGCGTCGGCCATTACAGCAGGCCCAATAAAACGGGTGTGTGAACTGTTTCCTGCGATGCTGATTGAGTACCCCGTCCTTCACGTAGCTGCTCTGGATACACAGGCCGATCAATACAAGCACCATTACACTTAACAAACCCAGCTGGTCTATAAACGGACTGTGTTTCTCCAGAGCTGAACACCAGGCAGGGAACACGCGCTGTGTTGTTTGGACGTAATAGCCTTTGAGAGTAGGTTTTGGTCCCTGAATATAGTAAGTAAGTAAGTAAGTAAGTAAGCTTTATTTATATAGCGCTCTTCACAGCACGGATGTGAGTGCTTTACCGTAATAAATTAAAATGGCGATACAACACGAGACAAAATTAAAACGACACAGAACAGAAAAAACAACATTGCGAGCAGCAAGGCGTTATAGATGGCCGAAGGTCTGCCTGAACATGTGTGTCTTAAGAAGTTTTTTGAACATGAGTTCAGTGGATGGCTCTCTCAGGGCCTGGGGAAGAGCGTTCCAGAGTGTTGGCGCCACCGCCTCAAATGCTCTGTCACCCTGGGTTTTTAGTCTGGTCCGGGGCACCGCCAGGAGACCCTGGTCGGATGACCTCACCGACCGACTCAGAGAGTGAGGGTGCTCGTGTGCATCGGTGCGCTCAAAGCTGTCATCCGCGATTTGCTAGGAGGCATATTGGATGGCTGAGATGATGTTCTCTATAATGAGTCTTGCTGGACCACAGTGATATCAGTTGATGGTCTCTCCCCCAAGTCCCTGGCAACCAGTTAATGCAGCTGCTGTCTTTGAGTTATGCACCAGATCATGCCAGAATTTTGATGGAACAGACACACAGTTAGGGGTTCGGTCCGGTAGACGGCCAACAATGTTGGAATAGCTGGCACTCTCCGTAACTATTGTCCCTTATCCCAGCATAGGAAGAAAGGGTAACTCAAATATCTCGGCCTTGTCTGCAAAGAAAGTACATTGAGTGTCACAGAGAAATTTCAAAGGTACCCGCAGCTGCAAGAGGATTTCAGGATCAGGGTGAGGGGGTTTTGAAAGCTCAATTTTCTGAAAAAAAATCGGAAAAATCCCCAACTTTGTAGTGGATCGTCTTCTTCTGCATTCGTACGCCGTAGCAAGCGCTGTGATTGGCCAGTCATGGCACAAACAAAGAAGAAGACTGGGCATTTTTGACCACTTTTGGAAAAGGTCGACAAGTTTTTCCGAAAATTATTTCAAATATTTATTTGCAACGCCAACCTTTCAAAACCCACCGGCCGCGTCCCGAAACCCTCCTGCAACTGTGCAAATATCAAAGGTGCAAATATCTCTGACGCTTATTCGACACGCTTTTCGTTGATGACTAGGCCAAGATATTTGATATACCGTACCTTTTGTTCCTATGGTGTCAGCTGGGGGCGACTGTAGCTCAGTTGGTAGAGCGGGTCGTTCAATGATCGAAGGGTCGGCGGTTCGAATCCCAGCTCCGACTGTCCACATGTCGAAGTGTCCTTGAGCAAGACACCTAACCCCAAATTGCTCCCAATGAGCAGGTTAGCACCTTGCATGGCAGCTACCGCCATTGGTGTGTGAATGTGTGTGTGAATGGGTGAATGAGAGGCCATTGTAAAGCGCTTTGAGTGCCGCTAAGGTGGAAAAGCGCTATATAAGTGCAGTCCATTTACCATATGGTGGCACCAGCGACTGTAGTTAGCGAGAGCGCCAGCTCGTCCGACGTTGTTGGCCGTCTACAGGACTGAAAGGGGGCTCGTTGTTGGCCGTCTACAGGACTGAAAGGGGGCTCGGGTTCGGGGTACGGTACCTCACCCAGCAGGCACGAACCCAGATCCCTAGCCTGTTCCACTCCACTGTTCACCTCTAATAGCTGCTCTCCAAGCCGGCTACAAAACGTACGATTGGTGACAAACACAATTACACACACACACAATTACACACACTTTTTCTCTCACCCTGCTCTCGCCAACACTCCCTACTTTGTTTGAGCACTTAATTGCCTTAATTAGTCTCGCTTCTCACGCAACGGGCGATCGGTTGTCATGACAAACACTACGCAGTCGAGACGTAGGCCCGGCGTTAATTCATAGCACTTCTAGCAAAACGGAGTAGAGGACACACCTCAGTAGAGGAGTACTATTTCGGACCGAGTCATGTTGCATCCCCTCTCCTGCAGTAAGTGGACATAAACGATGAACAGCTTTTTTCCACTCTCCTCAGTAATCTGTAAATCCATTTGATATTTTTGCGAGGAGGCCGAGTGATTCAGCGTACCCTTTTTCTCTTCCAAAACAGCCGTGACAAACAGCTCTGCCTCACGACTACGGGACACAAGCAGTTGTCTGAGAAATATCTCGTTTAGATTCTGGGAGAGAGTTCGGTATCGCTGCCCAGTGCCCTGGGGGCCTGGTATTTTAGTAGCGTTGACACAGTCATGCATATGTATGCATCGTTATCTCTCTTTCGGTGGGAAAAAGTCACAAATTATTTTGTTCTTGTAGTGGCAGGTTTATGGTGATTTCCTTATAGTTGACTATTCTGTTGTAGGCATCAACTTCACCCTGTGGGGGGGAAATCTACTTGAATAATACATGAAATATGAATCTCAACTGTTCTCGTCCCAAAAACCCTTTTCTGTGACTCATGATAAATGTTGTCAACAAAACTCTCTCTCTCTCTCCCGCTGTCTCTTCCACTCAGTCACACACACACACACACACACACACACACACACACACACACACACACACTGTACAGCCTATCCATCAGTAGCCCAGAAAATGGTAGCCGACTCTCTGACCTTGCTCTGTCTCGGCTCTCAGCCTCTGCTGGTGCTGCTGTAGCTAGCTCCTCTATACTGGAATAGACCAGTTACTTACCAGTTACTTACATAGACCAGCTAGTCAAATCATATTGACTGAAATCCTATTGATCGCTAGTTAGCTCCAGCACTAATGCGCACAGCGTGCAATCGTTGCTCCAGCACGCTGTGCGCATGCGTGCTGGAGCAAGTGAGGAAGCTATTTTGTGTCTAAAGACGTTTCTAAAGATCATATTACAGAGGCATGTGAAAAACCACCACAGGCCTACGCTCTATGTAAGCACAACTAGCGATTCATGAAGACAGATTGATGAAAACAACCGTTTCGCGGCAGAAAATAGATTTTTAGAAGCTGCATTCTCGGTGCCCCGTCCACCGCCATTACATGGATATACTTGGCTCGCGCTGGATTTTAAATTTCTTCTACATGCCTCCAAACTACACCAAAGTGATCTCGGTGAGTCAAACGTCTTATAATATGTCATAAATAAGGTCCAGGTTGTCAAAAATGAGCATTGTCCTTTAAAACATAAAGAGAAATGCTGTTTAAAAATCTGGGAAAACTAACATCTGGTTGAGCACCGAGGCGCAGTCTTCGTACATCCAACGCAAACTGAAGACGCGCAGCTCGCTTTCTGACGAACTGCCCGAGGCGCTATTTACGCTGCGCTCGCAAACGTTCGAACATCTGCCCCTTAGTGAGATGTATTTCAAGGTGTGATGACATCCTGACTGGTTCTTCTCGTCTGGCGACGGTCCTGAAGCTGATTTCTGGACGTTGACGCCTCTCGGAAAACAACTCGGAGCTTCTGGAACTACACGGGGAGGGAATGTAGCCCCCGGCGACGGCGTTGGGGCATTAATTTGGCCTTTCACACACACACACCACCACCCGTTCATCAACACAGACCTTGGGGAGTCTCGAGGCTTGGAGGCACCACCCCCACTCAGGTGTATGATGTGTGTGTGTGTGTGTGTGTTACCTTGAGCGGACACCATATTCCTCGGCCGGTGGGGGGCGGGGGGGTCCTTGGTGACAAGACAGGGGTGGTTATCATGTTCCATCTCCTCCTAAAACACCCGACCCCTTAATCTCACAATTCAAGCAATGTATATAATCCTGATGCTTCCGTCATAGGTCTCAACACAAAATACATTTGAGATCCTCTCCCATCAAACGCGTTGTTCCACTGCGGCCGTCAGATGACGTCACTCTTCAATTATCGGCACCTCTGACCCCACCGACCCCATTACTCGATCAGCTGCCACCGCTGCGTCTTTGGTGAGTGACGGAAGGTCCAGGTTGGCTAATGGGTGCAGATTAAACTAATGTACGAGTGAAAGGAAGGAAGGCCTCCATTATTGGTCTCCGACCCATTTCCTCACCAACAAAGCACTCACCTTTAAACCGAACCCCCTTATGACCATCCTTTGAATGACTATGGTAACCACGGTGATGATCATAACAAAGAGAGAAAAACGCGTGTGTGTGGGGGGGGTTATTCAAGTGAGTCTGAGGCCATGTGGTGATGCAGTCGGAGACGTATGAAGGTAAGTGCTCATCATGGAAAGTAATCACTAATAGTTGGAACAACACACAAGCCCCAAATATATGCATTTACAATACTCAATCTCTCTCTCTTTCTCTCTCTCTCTCTCTCAATCAATCAATCAATCAATCAAAGCTTTATTTGTATAGCGCATTTCATACCCAGAGGCAACACAATGCGCTTTACAGAGAACAAGGGAGGAGGGCATACGACCCACTCTCTACATATTCCAGAGGGAAGCAAAAAAACAGTAATCACCCGGGGGCCAGATAAGTGAGCTGTAAAAATTCTTCCCTGACCCCTCTCAACAAGGCGATCGAGCAAGCTCCTGGAGTATGTTTGTCTACCGGCTAAGAACATTTATAAAGCAATACATTACATTAAATTACATTGAAGAGTAGGAGAGGCTAAAAAGCATCATAGGAGAGAGGACATTCTACGGACATGCTACGACATCCACAGCAGACACGGGGGTATCTATCGGACTCAGGGAGGTCTGCTGGTCTGCTCTCTTCTCCCTCTCTCTCCCTCTCTCTCTCTCTTGTTGAATCCCAAATCGCGCACTTAGGCGAAAGTGCAGAGCACTCGCGGCCTTGTGGCCTTACATGCGCGTTCCCGCTAAGTCCACAAGGGCTCAGGGTAGTTCCAAAACGGAATCGCTAGGTCCACAAGTGCGCCACGCCGCCATTTTGCGCACTTTAACCGCACTTACCGAAAGTCCGCAATTTCACGGACTTAGGAGCAGAAAATACCCACAGCCCACCGCGTCTCATGTGACACAGTGCTTGAGTGCATCCGAGTCATGATCCCAGTGCATCACACATAAATGATGACATTTGCAGATAACACAACATTTATCTTGAAATCCACATGCTGCAAACATATCCCACCCAACCTAATTTTTTAATTATTATTAAATTAAAACAGACGTCAATCGGTCAATTTGCAGAGCTGAAGGGAGCGTCAGAGCAGCCTCTGCGTCGGAGGAACGCGGCAGCCAATGAAAACGAAGTGGGAGGGGCATTGAGCGAAACTGGGAGTGCTGTCCCATTTAATTCACGGCCCTGCACCCTCTGGCCCTTCCAGCTGACGTCAATTAAGTGCTCAGGCCTCAGGCCACAAGTGCGAGGGGCCGCAAGTGCGGTTTGCGCACTCAGATTGGGATTCAGCTTACGTCTTTCTCTCATGCACTTTCTCTGTCTTTCAGATCAAGATTCAAGATGTTTATTGCCATGTACAGTATTTGATTCACACATACTAGGAGTTTGACCAGGGTTAAAGCAAACGCTGTTGTAGACAACGTAGGACAGGAAGCAGGACAGGACAGTGCAAAAGACATGACCGTGCAAAGCAGTACAGAACAGTGGAAATACAAAGTAACATTTAAAAAAACAGTGCAACAAAATGCAGTGCAATGTATTATCTCTCTCTCACTCTGTTTCTTTCTCTCTCCCTGTCTTTCTCTC